>NC_054707.1:82756951-82761518 GCF_016097555.1 Gigantopelta aegis | reverse complement strand
TTCATCCCTTAACAGCTGGCTGGATCCAGTTAAGCCCAATGCTTTGTCTAATCATTGTTAGTTTATGCTTTTGAGAAGGTATTTTCATTCACGTAAGTAGATCTAAAATTAAACTGGTCTAGGTTTTATTAATATATGGGCTTCATTAAATTTGCATTCCTAAGTAACAAAAACGGTGCAAAATATCCCATTATGGCATAAAATGAGTTAGGCCTAGGCTTGCATGTGGAGACCCATTAGCCTAAACAGTTTGAATAAAAGTCCCAGGTGAAAACTACCAGAATAATATGCCCATACTCAACAGCTTTCTTCGGCGCGTTCTGGATCACTTTAATAGCGCCCATATAGCGCCGAGGAAAGCTGTTGACTCTGTCCAATAATATGATCGTTTTCAAAAGGGTTAATGACAAGATTCCCGACTTTTTACCAAGGCCTTTCAATGTTTTACCGCCCATTTAAATCCAAATAAAAATACATTAATTCAAGACGCTTGTTTCAGTCACAATGTAGTATTTTATTAGCCTTTAGAATTAATTTCGTTGAAAGACGTATTGAAGACGTCTTCCAAACGTATTGGTGACGTCTTCATTTATTTTCTGTAAAAATGCTTATAAATGTATACCAAGCCCTTAATCAGTTTACTACACGTGATATATGTGTATTTGATTATACAGGTCACGTGATATATGTGTATCTGATTATACAGTACACGTGTAAATCTGCAACAAATGCAGGAAGTTCAAAGCTCTTAATCAGTTTACTACACGTGATATATGTGTATCTGATCATACAGTACAGGTGTAAATCTGCAACAAATGCAGGAAGTTCAAAGCTCTTAATCAGTTTACTACACGTGATATATGTGTATCTGATCATACAGTACAGGTGTAAATCTGCAACAAATGCAGGAAGTTCAAAGCTCTTAATCAGTTTACTACACGTGATATATGTGTATCTGATTATACAGTACACGTGTAAATCTGCAACAACTGCAGGAAGTTCAATGCCGTTCATGCTGTGGCGACGTCTGCCACAGGTTTTTCAAACATTTGCGAGACGGCTCCAGCACGTCTCCAACGTTCCGAACACGTCTCCAGTGTTAATAAGCCATGCTCATTATGGCGGGGAAATGGGTGGTGGAAATTACACTTTTCATATCAAGATTTCGAGCGACAGACAGGAGAACAATGTGTCATTCATCGTTATGGACGTTCTATCCTCACTCGGACGTAATCCTCACTCATAAAATATACTTATCACTTCATACTTACTCAGTTGTGGCTGAAATCCCCACCAACAAAATGTCTTTCCACAAACAAACTTTCCCTGAAGATGGCGACTGCAATACCCGGATGTAAGTCATGTGATACCGTAATATATCGAAAGACGTATTGAAGACGTCTTCCAAACGTATTGGTGACGTCTTCAATTTCTCCTCCCATTTCTCCATTAAGTGTTCAAGTGGTCTTGTATCAAGACGTTTTGCAGACGTGTTGTAAACGTCGGCCTTTTGTATTGAAGACGTCTTCCAAACGTATTGGTGACGTCTTTAATTTCTTCTCCCATTTCTCCATTAGTTGTTCAAGTGGTCTTTGTACCAAGACGTTTTGCAGACGTGTTGTAAACGTCGGCTTTTTGTGAAACGTCTCTAAGACGTGTCGCAGACGTCTTGCAAACCAACACGCATATAAGACGTCCCCGTCACCAAGACCAGTGGTTCACTGGGAAGTTCGCCTATTGCATAAATAATCTCGCCCGATATTTTTAGAATTTGTATGCTCCCGAATAACGCTATAAAAGGTGAAGTGTAATTGGTCGATATTTAAATTGTTATTTATAGATGAAATGTCACCTGGACATGGGGTTCCACGCAATGCCGTTAGATCTACTGGTGAGACCAGTAGAGCTAATTTTAATCAGATTGGTGTAAATGCCACCCATAATACACCCGCGTGCAAATTACTACGATAACTCAAAACTAATTGTGTTTTTAAACGAGCTACTCTCGGCCTACTAAAATGGAAACCTATATGTAGCTCTCTACCTTTCACATTTGAACGACCATCAAAATTGCGCCAAACTTCCTTGACTAAAATGCGCACCATTTCTCTTTGGCTTAATCCTAAGGGACATTCCAAATTACATAGCACCATATCACCTCCCGCCTGTTACCAACCTCGATTGGACTGCTGGTGCTCCCTTGCACCTGCCAGTGCAGGCGGTCCCTCCTTCACCCTCATCCTTTCCTGTCCAAGACAGGCGTGCGCTACAACAGCTTGCTCTGAATGTGCACGTTAACTCCTTTGGTATTGGTATTGGTATTGTGTTTTAACAGATTGTGAACATTTTGCAAATCGCCGCAACAACATGTTTGCACGTACACAAAGGGCTCTATACTGTCGTTTAATGTCTTTATCGTCTTTCATGTTTTTTGCATATATTATGACCTAGATATTTATAGTTGTCAACAAATTTCAGTACATCACCACACAAATATATCGAAGGCACATTGATCAACTTCAGAGTTTCTGGTTCAATACGCATACCAACAGTTTTCATTGTATACATGTATATTATATATAATATCATAATCTTCTGCACATTTCTCGCAAATCGTTAACATTAATGCAGAAATAGATGGGCAAAGAAGTGACATATTATCAGCAAAACTGAAGTTATTTAAAAACACCCCACCAACATTACACCCAACTGCACATTTCAACCACTGTAGGTTAAGGTCATCAGTATATATATATATATATATATATATATATATATATATATATATATGTGGCAATATCGAGATTTATTTGTATATAATGGTATTTTATAACGTTTGTAATGTTTCTAGTAACTAATTAAATTATTGTTATTTACAGGCAATCATTGTATGTTATGTTTTAATGTTTACTATACCGTGTGTCAGTTACCGGCCAGGTGTTACAACCTTAGTTACACACACTTAGTATGTACATGACTGTGTTGTTATATGTGTATAATTTTATGACGTTGTAGTGTACATGAATGTGTCAAACATTAGTAGTGAATGTGTTAGTAAAGTATGAATTGTATAATTGTATTAAGGATTAACATATGGTGTTACGTCATGTGTATTGTGAATGTGTTGTTTGGTAAGAATCATGTATTAGTAATATATGATTCGATAGATATGTTTAACTATCTACGACAGTCTAGGAAATGTCACGTGTCGTATATATGTATTTCTGATCGTAATGTCATGTACTCATGTATTCTTGTTGTATTTTAATTTATTGTTTTGATTGTTTCAGGGTTTTAAAATACATTGTGTACGTTAAATAAAGTGCCATTGTCTTGAACCTGCAGCTATTTGTCGTCTTTTGGGGAACAAACCTAATGCTGTTAGGCCAGTATTTTTACATTTTTAGGTTTACGAACAAGAACTTTTGTGCACAAAGGTAGGAGGAAGGACCCCCCCCCCCAAAAAAAAAAACCCCAAAAAACAAACAAAAACAAACAAACAACAACACCCTGTTTGGGGTATATCAGTAGGGGTGATTTTTTCTCTCACTGTTACCTTACGAAATGCGCCACAATAGACTAGAATGGTAACTTTTTTTCTTTCTTTAGAGCTATTTGTGGAAGTCGGCGGCAAAAAAATAAATAATAAAAGTGAAAAATACGACTTTTTAATTTTTATTTGAGCAAAATTTACGTCGGCGGGTTCGTAAACCGAATAATAAAAAATACTGGCCTTATATATACTAGCGACCAACGGGCGTTCGAACGTAGTTCTCGCCCGTATAGTCGCGTCGTAACCTCCTCCTTGAAGAAAATTGTCTTAAGAAAATTGTCTTAAGATTTATGTCTTCAAGAAAAGAAAGTTGTCTTAAGAAACTTGTCTTAGAAAGTTGTCTTAGAAAGAACTCATAACCTAACCCGACCAGAGAGTTTTAAGTTTTAAAACTTAGTCTATCTCATTAAGACATGCGAGTCTTCTCACCTTGTCTTGTTCCTCACTGTATTGTTCCTTACTGTCGTGTTCTTCGTTGAGGTGTTCCAAGATTGGAGGTTCCTTACAAACGTATTGTTCGAAGTGTTCCTTATAGTCGGTTCCATTCATAATGGGAGACAACTCTTGCCGACTTAGATTGATGCAGAGTTAATTCCCTTTGCTACCATGCACAAACAACATAACAAGATTGAGGCATTTTCAAAGAATCTTTTTATTGCGATAGGAAAGACGAATTAACAAACAGTCACTCCAACATTCTTAATAACAGGCTGCACAATGTACATATCATCAATCTTAAGATATAAATTCCAAGTAATATTTCTAAATCGAAATCTTCCCCAGCATTTGAAATCATCAAACACAAAATAAGTAAAATTCGGCAGGCATAACACGTTATATAAAGGTACATCATCAAAGAAACGATATGGTATAAAGTAGTCTTCGAATATAACCAAAGGGTCTGTATCATTGTATGTTTCTTTACAAATGTCCAAGATACAATATTCAATATCAGTAATGAAAGACAAATCTTTTATGTTCAGTCACTCATACGTACTTTCTTCGTGGTAATAT
>NC_054707.1:82421951-82434451 GCF_016097555.1 Gigantopelta aegis | reverse complement strand
TAACGATGCTCTCACCACATTTTAATTAGGAGGAGAGATGAAATGTATTTAACGATGCACTCACCACATTTTAATTAGGAGGAGGATGAAATGTATTTAACGATGCACTCACCACATTTTAATTATGATTATATGGCGATAGTAATAGAGGAAACCCTCTCCTTTCTATTAACAGCAAGTTTTTTTTTATATGCAGTATCCAACAGACAAGATAATCCACACCACAGCCTTTGTTACACCAATTGTGGTGCATTGGCTAGAAGCCTGGAATGGGAAATAGCTCAATGGGTCCACCGACGGAGATCGATCCCAGACCGACCGTGCATAAAGCGAACGTTTTACAACTGGGCTATGTACCGTCCCTTATATGGATGAACGAATGAACGAATAAGTGAAGGAAGGAAGGAAGGAAGGAAGGGAGGGATAGATGGACGGAGGGAGAGGTATTCATTATATCGATGACTCATAGCTGACACAATCAACAGAAGGTCACGTGCACTGTTGCCACGAGAGAGGAAAAACAAAACTATCATTGTAATAAGTCAGATTTAATCTGCTGTCAGGATATCATTGTAAAGTGAATTAACGCTTTCCAGTGATCAAGTGTTATGACTGTAGAAATTACTTGTTCGCATTGATAGAAAACTTCGTGATGTCAGAAACTCGGAAAGCCGCTGCATCATCTAGTGGGCAATAGTTTCCACAGGTTACCCACTCCCAAAGAATTTCTAGGTAAGACGTCACAGCCAATACATTTCTGGGATATTAAATCACCTCCACATCGACTGAATAAAAGGGGCGTGTGAGGCGGTGGCTAGACAGGATCGCACCTAGTCTCAAATAACAGGGGGTGTAATAAAAATGTGTGTTAAAAAAACGTATAAAAAAGAAATAAAGGATCACACAGATAGCAACAAGAAATAATGACTGCATCAAAAATCAATTCATGTTGTCAGAAATTGATTGGAAACATATAGGCAGCACATTCAACACTACAGACATTCAATCCCACATTACAACTTGGTATGAAATACATTAATTTCGGTCTACAATTTGATGTGTTCCCTTATTTTTTTCCATCAGTGTATATATATATATATATATATATATATATATATATATATATATAGAGAGAGAGAGAGAGAGAGAGAGAGAGAGAGAGAGAGAGAGAGAGAGATGTGTGTGTGTGTGTTTGCGTGTGTGTTTGTGTGTGTATGTGTGTGTGTGTGTATGTGTGTGTGTGGGTGTGGGTGTATGTACGTGTGTGTGTGTGTGTGTGTGTGTGGTTTTCTTTAGCTAGGCAAAAATGAAACTTTAAAGGGGGTGGGAACTTTGCAGTCTGAGATCGATCCCCGTCGGCTATTTCTCTTTCCAGCCAGTGCACCATGGCTGGTATATCAAAGGCCGAGTAATGTGCTATCCTGACTGTGGGATGGTACATATAACAGAGTCCTTTGCTACTAATGGAAAAATGTAGTGGGTTTCCTCTCTAAGACTATATGTCAAAAATTACCAAATGTTTGACATCCAATAGCCGATGATTAATAAATCAATGTGCTCTAGTGGTGTGGTTAAACAAAACAAACTTGGGGGGGGGGGGGGAATTCATACAAGACGTTACTTAAATGTTATTTAGTACCCATATGGTTAATAAATATCTTGGTTCATAACTAAAGTGTTTACGTCCCGCTAGAACGTAAAGTTGTACTGTCACCTCGACATCACACTACGACATTATTGGGACGTCAGTAACACGAGTTCAGTGACTTAATTAAAATCGATTATGGGTAATAAATAGGATATATAACTCACTACCATTTCGTATCATGTTTATGTCCCTAGTGAAATAATTTACATTGTCATCGCTAAAGAAAGAAAGAAATGTTTTATTTAACGACGCACGCAACACATTTTATTTACGGTTATATGGCGTCAGACATATGGTTAAGGACCACACAGATATTAAAAGAGAAAACCTGCTGTCGCCTCTTCATGGGCTACTCTTTTCGATTAGCAGCAAGGGATATTTTATTTGCGCTTCCTACAGGCAGGATAGCACAAACCATGGCCTTTGTTGAACCAGTTATGGATCACTCGTCGGTGCAAGTTGTTTATGCCTACCCATTGAGCCTTGCGGAGCACTCACTCAGGGTTTGGAGTCGGTATCTGGATTAAAAAGCCCATGCCTCGACTGGGATCCGAACCCAGTACCTACCAGCCTGTAGATCGATGGCCTAACAACGACTCCACCGAGGCCGGTCTTGAAATCGCTACAGATTATAACACTGATTCGTTTAATATTCTATAAACATTGCCAAATTTATCAAGACTGTTTGAGACATACACGCGTGTAACTACATACATCTACAATGCTTACATACCCGCGTTTAAAAAAAACAGGCATTGTAAATTTGGCCCATACTGTCGTCTGGGGGACAACTGACTGTAATAACACACACACACACACATTCACGCACACACAGACACACACACACACACACGCACAGACACACACACACACACACACACCTCGTTCTGTTTAACTTAAGAACAGTTGCGGTTGATGGCTACGCTTCCCTATACTATTACTCATGACACGAAATTAGAATAATAGAAAGAAAGAAAAATTAAAATGTCTTTGAAGAAGACTAGAGAGTGAAGAAGAAGACTATCAAAATTAAAAGTTTTACAGGGCAGCATGCCCCTACCCTGAAGTTGAATTATTATGTATATCGATCTTGCTTTTAGTATAAAATTCTCTCTGACTGATTCCGTATCTCCAGATATCTGTCCTGTAATGTGATGGACCACTGGGGTATTATCGGGAAATAATAAACACTGTCCTGTCTGCCCATGACTCTTATCTTCGGATGATAAAAGAAATAAAATTGTATTTTCATTCGTTATATTTTAGGCTCGGCTTTCATATTCGTATATGGGTTATTTAGGATTGGTTTAAGGAGATTAGGGCTTTTTTTCGTAATTTCAAAATATGACGTTATCCGTACAATTTCCTAAACCTCTTTATTTGCGGATTAAATAGAATACTTGTATTACGTTGTTTTGTTTATTTGTTGTTTGTTTTTGTTTTCTTTGTTCTTTATTATTGTTTGTTTGTTTTGTGTTTTAACATGTGGGCGTATGTATATGTGGGTGCCTGTGGTGGTTGTGTGTGTGTGTGTGTGTGTGTGTGTGTGTGTTTGTGCGCTCGCGCTAGTAATCAACATAACCTAGTAGATATTTGTGATGAATTTCATGTTTTTTATAGTGTAGGCCCATGACTTTCTGCTTATATGCCAGATTTGGGAGATAATTTGCCAGGTAGATTTAGGGGTGATCCTGTATCTCATCTTTGGTGCAAATTGGTGAAAACAATTTCCCGCTAGCCCCTTGCTCATACATGATACCAATAGTCCAGACAACGCGTCTCCCGCCTCTTTCTCCGTGTCCTGGATCAATTATTTCAGAACTATAAGTGAAGGGCCGTACTCTACTGGGGGGACGGGAGGGGGGGGGGGCAGTTGACCCTCCCTCACCCTGAGAATCTCACTTTTTTTCTTCTTTTATTTACTCCAGAAAATAGCATACACATCTCAGGGTTTAATTGTATAGTGTTTCATTTGTTTATAAAAAGTAGTGCCCCCTACCCCCTAGGATTTTGATCAGGGTACGGCCCTGAAGTGCAGTCATTTTGAGGAAGCCCCGCCCAGACTTATATTATTATATAGTCAGACAGACACGCAGACGAATCTATCATAAACAAGCATTCTGAGAGTAGTGCTAAAGCAATACATGTCCCCTACCGAACCTAACAATGTTTTGTATCTTCTAACTTCAAGGGTCATAACTCCGTCAGAAAGGGTTCAAACTTGGTATGTAATAGTACAAGATAAAGCCATAAAAGTCAAACTTGGTATGTAATAGTACATGATAAAGCCATAAATAACATTTCAGCACAGTATCTCAAGGCTTTCTGAAGAAAAAGAAGTTCGGAAAACAAATTTTCATATCTCCTTCATGGGCCATAACTCGATCAAACATGGTTAAATCGTCATGTAAATTCAAACTTGATCTGTAACGGTACATGATAAAGCTATACACAAGATTTCAGCTCAGTATCTCAAGGCATTCTAAAAAAAAAAAAAAAAAACGTCCGGAAAACTATATGTGGGACAGACGGACGGACAGACGGACGGACAGACGGACAGACAGACAGAAGGACGGAGATGAAATCCATAGTCCCCTCCGGTTGGACCGGTAGGGGACTAATAAGCAAGGACGTTTCCGGTTGTTCTGACTGCTTTTCCTCTTTTGATTTGTACTACCGACCGCCTTCTTTGTACTTACTTACCCGATGCCGTACTTCGCAAGGATCCATAAAGAAAAACTCAATGGAAGCTGCCATCTTTGTCACTTAATATAGAGATGACTATATATACGGCGATCGTATTTTTTGGGTGGAAAAGCCTGATGTAAAGCCACAATACCCCAATTTAATTGTTCACGGTTATCTAGTTGTTGGGGTTTAAAGGGGTTGTTTTTAACGGAGTTGTGGGTGTTTCGGTTTGGTGGGGGGTGGGGCTTGTTTTGTTGGGGTTTAAAGGGGTTGTTTTTAACGGAGTTGTGGGTGTTTCGGTTTGGTGGGGGTGGGGCTTGTTTTGTTGGGGTTTAAAGGGGTTGTTTTTAACGGAGTTGTGGGTGTTTCGGTTTGGTGTTGGGTGGGGCTTGTTTTGTTGGGGTTTTTTTCGGCGGATTGGCTTTTAGAGGTGTATGTATGTACATGTACGTTTATTTTTAATAATTATAATAGCTGAACTTTTTCATTGAATTTATTTATGATATTTCGCATATAGAGAATAATACATGAGTATAGGTTAGATGTCAGATGCCATTAACGAGTTATTTTAAAATGTATCTAACGAGAGAAAGCGAGTTTGATGCGTTTTTAAACAATGACCCGAACATTCGTAATTTCGAGGATCTACGGTTAACACGAGAACGAGACTAGGAATTGTCCAATACATAACACTACTAAAGTCGCTAAACTTACAACACACGTCATAACTCTTCCGAGCACGGGTAAGCCGTGGGGATTTTTCTTGGCCAGATAGGACTGTTGATAACACCATCCACGCTTCACATAATTGCACCGCTCTCTCGAAAACAGATCGAAATTGGCAGATTTGTCGTCTAGTAGTCATGGCAATTTGATACCAATATGGTTTAATGTCAAACACTCCCAGCCAACTGAGGGTTGGTAATGGGGCTTGGTTTACACGTAAAGACGGCCGGCTGATAGTGCTCTTAGACAAACAAAAGGGTCAAAATGGAACTTATTACATTGTATAGAAAAGAAGAAGTAGCAAGCCCACGCACAGGCTAAACTTTTTTTATTATTTGCATAATATGGCCTACTTCTACACCACATATTATATTAGAAAAACAAAAATCCTTTGCTAAAAGTTTCTGACTTCATAGATTTGGTAATGTCATCGAGTACACGAGTGGGTTGGTTTCTTCCTTTTGTAATGGAATTGGTGTGGGTGGTGGTGTTAGTTGTTGGATTCGTTTATTGGCTGTTGTCGTCTTTAGGTTGTTGGTTTTTTTGGGGGGATGGGTTTCCATGCTTGTTATTTGCTGTTGCTTTTGGGTTTGTTTTGTTGTTTTTGGTTTGTTTGTTTGGTGTTTTGTTTTTGCTTTGTTGCTTTTGGGGTTTTGTTGTTATTGGGTGGAGGGGTATTTATTTTTAGGGAGTGTTGTTGGGGTTTTTTGGTGGGGGTATTAATAACAGAAAAGTGTATTTTGAAACCCAGGAATTATATTTATATTAAAGCAGAAAATAGGTCATTATCAAGAATAAAATGAATGGAAGTTAAAACAGTTTATCATCTACGTTCATTGTAACACCGAAACAGAAAATTATAGGTTCATTATATTTCATATAGCAAACCGTGGGGTTATTGTCAGTGTGACACGTGCTATTCCCCAGCCTGAAATATACACCGACTGGCATCAATGAAGTCCGTTTGTGTGAAAAGGGAACCGATCAATTGAAATCATTTCAATCAGTTACATTTAATGTAATCCTATAATGAATAATGTTAAACCTAATATGCTCGATAATATAATTTCAAAAGGTCAAACTGGGTTCATTAAAGGTCAATACGATTGATTTGTGACAGAATACAGAAGTACATAAAAATCCAGGTTTATTGCTCATTGTATTATTTTGAAAAAGCGTTTGACCCCGTCTCCTGGTTGTTCATCGATCGAGCATTTTTTAAAATATCAATTAAAACTTGGATTCAAACATTTTGTAATAAAACTGAATCAATGATATTACAAAATGGATTTCAGACAAAGTTTTAAGATAGAAAGAGGTTGTAAACAAGGTGACCCACTTTGCCCCTGTAGTTTTATAATTTGTGTCGATATACTAGCTATATTAATAAGACGTTCAAAGGATATAAAAGGAATAAATATAAATGGGCAAGAGGATTTAATATCACAGTATATTGATGACACCTCTTTCAGTATAAATGGAACCCACAACTTTTACCAAAGCAAACCAGAAAAGGTCAAGAGAGAAGTATAAATGCAAGACTACACAAATGAAGACATGAAAATGTTAAACATTAAACACTTTACAAATGTCTTAAACGTTACTTGGCTAAAAAGACTCAAAATGGACAACTCAGTTCCAAATTGTGACATGTTTAACGACATGTTTGGCTATTTCGTTCATCGGTATATCTTAAAAGATGGCCAACCTTTCATTTATAAGAAGTATTTTCAAAAAGGCATAGCATTTATTCAAGGTATGATGGACGGGAATAGGACATTAATGAACAACAATACGTTCACAACAAAATACCAAGTTCAATTCAGTTTCTTAGAATATGCTTCTTTTGTACGAGCTATTAAATTATTCATTAGTAAAACAACAAACCAAACAACTAAATTTGTAACAATGTTCACAAGCCAATTTTTCCGTTTAAAATTAAAATATTTTTAAAAGACCAAACCTTCAGCAAACAAATATATACCTTATTAAACCGTACAACAATAGTTCCCGCGTCTAGAAACGATATTCAGTACTGGGGCTTAAGTTCAGTTCACAAGACCCATCTTTATTATGGTTTCAGATTACTCTCAGTATAAAATTTTACATAGGGTAATAGGTACAAATACATTTCTAAATCAAATCAAATATGTTGATTCCAATATTTACGAATTTTGCTATCTTATGCCAGAAACGCTGAAACACTTGTTTTATGAGTGTTCTAAAGTTATCGTCCTATTTTGAGCCATCTCAAACACCCGGACGACCAACAAGGGCCTAAAAACTATGGCCAATGGCTTTTAATTAATTTCCGTCCTGGACAAACAGTTCACACAGGTAATGTGTGTGTCCAAAACATCGTGTTTGAACAGTACTAAAGAGAAAACGCCTATACCACATTGGAATACCAGTTCGCACAAGCACTGGCGTAGCCAGAGGGGGGCAATGGGAGCCGTTCTGCCCCCCCTCCCCTCAAATGACACTTCTCCCCCATCATCGTTTATATTTGCCTGTCGCCACATAACACGTATAGAAGACAATGTTGATGCCTCCCTCAGTGTGGGTTCCCCCAATTGAAGGAGGACCCGCAGAGTTAAAAGAGTTCTAAGACTATATAATTATTATAATTATGTCAAAATTACCAAATGTTTCACATCCAATAGCTGGGGGGCGAGACGTAGCCCAGTGGTAAAGCGCTCGCTTGATACGCGGTCGGTTTGGGATCGATCCCCGTCAGAGGGCCCATTGGGCTATTTCTCGCTCCAACCAGTGCACCACAACTGGTACATCAATGGCCGTGGTATGTGCTATCCTGTCTACGGAATGGTGCATATAAAAGATCCTTTGCTACCAATCATAAAGAGTAGCCCATGAAGTTTTTTCTCTCAATACCTGTGTAGTCCTTAACCATATGTCTGACGCCATATAACCGAAAATACAATGTGTTGGAGTGCGTCGTTAAATAAAACATTTCCTTCCTTCTTCCAATAGCCCATGAATAATAAATCAATGCGTTCTAGTGGTGTCATTAAACAAAACAAACTTGAACTTTCACAGACTTCCTCAGGGGTGGATCCAGGATTTTGCAAAGGGGGTGAGGGTGACATAAAATTAAAAAAGGGCAATTTAAGTGCATTGAAGGCAAATGAGCAGAGCTCCCAAAGGGAGTGAGATTTGTAGGGAGATTCGGAGTATGCTCCCCAGAAAATGTTGAAATAATGATATTCAGAAAGAAACATTCAGAGCAAGTCTTTAAAAGGGTACTTCCAACGGGCAGGAGAGGCGGGTCTAGCCCAGTGGTACAGCGCTCGCTTGAACAGCGGTCAGTTAGGGATCGATCCCCGTTGGTGGGCCCACTGGGCTGTTTTTCGTTCCAGCAAGTGCACCACGACTGGTGTATCAAAGGCCGTGGTATGTGCTATCCTGTCTGTGGGATGGTATATGTAAAAGATCCCTTGCTACTAATGAAAAATGTAGCGGGTTTCCTATCTAAGACTTAATGTCAAAATTACCATTCCCAGTCTGGAGCTCGTCGCGGTAAGACGTGTTTGTGCACACTGCACGTGCTTTCGTGGCTCAATTTGGGGATTCTTCACTTTTGTTGTTTTTATCAGCGAAGTGAGTTTTCTACTGGGATGTATGCGGCCATTGGAACTGATTGAACGCTGGAACGCTTCTCGTTTCGACAGTCTGCACCACCAGGTTGGATTCTTTTTAGCGAGATTCCTAGCCTCCACGTCATTTCTCCGTCTGACTATGATGACTTTCTTTTTTCGTGACTCGTATGACGGCCATTCTGCAGAACGCCACGGTTGTTCGCGTTTAGTCTCTACATGTCCTAGCCTGTCCTAGCCTGTCCTAGCAGCACTGGCAGATTGACCGCCCCACTCTAAGAAGAAATAGGAAGCGGGGTCGGCCCCTACTACTCTTTTCTTGACTTTACTTTGTTTTATTGTGATACCATCTCGTATCCTCCGGAGTCGGGCCCGTCCGCACTATTATACCAAACCATGACGACTGGACTATACCCTAGTCTGATACTCGCTCTCGTTCAGACGGATCCGGCTTCTCAAGATCTGTATTTCAGCACAGCACTACACCTTCAACGTCTATTGACTGTCAATCTAGGGGTGTTCTTGATGCAACCCATCTCGTCCCTACAAGCTGTGCACCCTAACGGCCTCAACGAGGCCACTCACGTGGACATACAGATCGGACTTTAAACTTTTAGACCTTCGTTCAAAAGTTTATGTCGAAATTACTTCTTTTTTTTAATATTATTAAATAGTCCGATCCTCTCTTCTTTCTCTTATTTATTTTTGGACTGTCCTTCTAAAATGCTCCAAATTATATAAATATTCGACCGAGCAGTCAATTCTTTTTATTTTTGGCTTGTAACTTTTTTTCTTCTTTTTTTCTCTTTTTTTTTAAATTCTATTAACTTTTTTACTAATTGCTATTTTCAAATCTAACCCCCCCCCCCCCCCTCCATCTTATCTAATTTCTTTTTGACCACCCGATCTAATCTAGCGACCAAATGTAATGAGTCAAATTTTCTTTATTAATTGTATTAGAGATGCGCATCAAAATTTTAAAGTCCCACTATTTAATTTTTGGACGTAAATTTCAAAATTGTCCGCTTAATTTTTTTCTGTCCCGGGTCAAGCCCCTGGCAATCCAGAGACAGGCTCAAAATTACCAAATGTTTGACATCCAATAGCCGATGACTAATAAATCAATGTGCTCCAGTGGTTAAACAAACCAAAGATTAACTTTCAAACGGGCTGGTTGATCACGCGAGACCCTTGTGATACCCCCTCTGGATTCTCCAATAACTTCTTTGATTTTGGTTCTGTTTAAAATGTTTCGAAAACTACTAGTGGTAGTGGAAGTGAAATAACACAGTGTACATTTCAAGTGACGTAATTAATACGACTAGTCTTCTAGTAGTGAAGTGTCGTGCGACCCTGTCTGTAATATGAGCACGCAAAGACACTCAGGTAATTTCCTGATCATAAAGGTTTTCATGTCTATTTTCATGTGAGAATTGTAGAAAATTGGTTCTAATTTCATATGCAAATTGTAGAAAATTGGTTTTGAAAACATCTTCAAAGGATGTTACTTCAATGACTGTTGAGAAGTCACAGCCAGCGTTGGTATAACCCTTAGTTTCCAGTTTTTGTAATCTTGCAAGGGAGTATCCAAGGAAGGGGACTGGGGGTATCTGTTTGCCCTAAACAATGTTAAGTGTCCTTTTTTTAAAATTTGTTTACAATTTTTGTTTGAAGTTCCCTTTTCAGGTACTTGTTCCATGTGCCATTTTACTATTATTCCCCTCCCTAAAATATTGCCTAGGTACGCCCATGTCTTGAACTTCCTTATAGGGTGTGATCAGGGCCGTAGCTAGGATTTTTTGAGGTTTCTAAAAGCAAATCCGGATTTTTTCCCCCCGCTAGTTACTGCCCTGGTTATAGGTCATGGGATCGACGCCCAGTCGTAATGTCATCATATCTTTAGGTGGGCGGGATAAACTCATTGATGGAGTGCTAAGTTGATGAGCGATGAGTCATACGGTAAAAAAAGTAAAGTTTGTTTTGTTTAATGACACCACTAGAGTAAATTGATTAATTAATCATCGGTTATTGATGTCAAACATTTGGTAATTTTGACCTATAGTCTTAGAGAGGAAACCCGCTACATGTTTCCATTAGTAGCAAGGGATCTTTTATATGCACGTTCCCACAGACAGGAAAGCACATACTAAGGCATTTGACCAGTTGAGGTGCACTGGTTGGAACGAGAAATAACTAAATCTGTTGAATGGATCCACCGAGGTGTTTCCATCCTGCAACGCAAGCACCTGAAGTTTTAACTCTCGGCAATTTTAAAGGGACATTCCTGAGTTTGCTGCATTGTAAGATGTTTCCTACTAATAAAATATTTCTACCATTGAACTTAAATATTAAATAAATTTTCTTGTTTAGAATATCAGTGTCTGTATATTCAATGTGTTTCTGGTCGTCTTAATATTTGTAAGAAGCCCAAACTGGATTTCGTCTTCAAATAATTTCGTACATACGAAAAAAAAACATTTTTAGGAAATAAAATGAAATTTAACCTAGTACAAATATTAGAACGATCAGAAACACGTTTAATATACAGCCACTAATATTTTATGCAGATTTGATATGTAATTACAATCGTTATAAAGTCTCTGTTAGTCGATAACATCTTTAAAATTCCAGCAAATTCAGAAATGTCCCTTTAAGCTTTTCAATCACTAACCAGTGCGCCACAAATGGCTTATCAAAGGCTGTAATGTAAAATCGTGACGCACGGTCAGAAAAAAAGTTAAAGTTTATTTTGTTTAACCACACCACTAGAGCACATTGATTTATTAATTAATCGGCTAGTGGATGTCAAACAGTTGGTAATTGTGATATATACTAGTAGTCATATAAGAAACACGCTACATTTTCAAATTAGTAGCACCAAATCTTTTATATACACCGTCCCACAGAAGGGGTAGCACATACCACGGCCTTTGATAAACCACTGTTTGGGACGGGAAAAAACAATCGGAGAATGGGTCCACCGAATGGGTACGATTCTACGAAGCAAACATCTAAAGCGAGCGTTCTGCCCCATGAGCTAAATTCCACTCCCACGTGTTTTGTTGTTATTGTTGTTAGGGTTTGTTGTTGTTATTGTTGCTGTTGTTGTTGTTGTTAGGGTTTGCTGTTGTTATTGTTGTTGTTGTTGTTGTTAGGGTTTGTTGTTATTATTGTTGCTGTTGTTGTTGTTGTTAGGGTTTGTTGTTGTTGTTGTTGTTGTTAGGGTTTGTTGTTGTTATTGTTACTGTTGTTGTTGTTGTTAGGGTTTGTTGTTGTTATTGTTGCTGTTGTTGTTGTTGTTAGGGTTTGTTGTTGTTATTGTTGCTGTTGTTGTTGTTGTTGTTAGGGTTTGTTGTTGTTATTGTTACTGTTGTTGTTGTTGTTAGGGTTTGTTGTTGTTATTGTTGCTGTTGTTGTTGTTGTTGTTAGGGTTTGTTGTTGTTATTGTTACTGTTGTTGTTGTTGTTGTTAGGGTTTGTTGTTGTTATTGTTGCTGTTGTTGTTATTGTTGCTGTTGTTGTTGTTGTTGTTAGGGTTTGTTGTTGTTATTGTTGCTGTTGTTGTTGTTGTTAGGGTTTGTTGTTGTTATTGTTGCTGTTGTTGTTGTTGTTGTTAGGGTTTGGTTGTTGTTATTGTTACTGTTGTTGTTGTTGTTAGGGTTTGTTGTACAAATAAAACATGTTGCTGTTGTTGTAATTGTTGCTGTTGTTGTTGTTGTTGTTAGGGTTTGTTGTTGTTATTGTTGCTGTTGTTGTTGTTAGGGTTTGTTGTTGTTGTTGTTGTTAGGGTTTGTTGTTATTGTTGGTGTTTTGTTTTGTTGTTTT
>NC_054707.1:82264451-82411951 GCF_016097555.1 Gigantopelta aegis | reverse complement strand
CTGCTGCTGCTGCTGCTGCTGCTGCTACTACTACTACTGCTGCTGCTGCTGCTGCTACTACTACTACTGCTGCTGCTACTACTGCTGCTGCTGCTGCTGCTACTACTACTGCTGCTGCTGCTGCTGCTGCTGCTGCTGCTACTGCTGCTGCTGCTGCTGCTGCTGCTGCTGCTGCTACTACTACTACCACCACCACCACTACTACCACCACTACTACTACCACCACCACCACTACTACTACTACTACTACTATTGCTATTACTATTACTACTACTATACTACTACTACTACTACTACTACTACTACTACTACTACTACTACTACTACTACTACTACTACTACTACTACTATTTATACTACAAACACTACTACTGCTACTGCTGCTGCTGCTGCTACTACTACTACTAGTAGTAGTAGTGCTACTACTACTACAGTTGCTACTACTATTACTACTACTACTACCGCTGCTACTGCTACTACAATTACTATTACTGCTACTGCTACTACTACTACTACTACTACTACTACCGCTACTACTACTACTACTACTACTCCTACTCCTACTGCTACTGCTACTGCTACTGCTACTACTACTACTACTACTACTACTACTACTACTACCGCTACTACTACTAATACTGCTACTACTACTACGTCTACTACCACCACCACCACTGGTCACCACTACTACTACTAGTATACTATTACTACTACTTAGCTGCTACTGTTACTAATGTTACTACTACTACTACAACTACTACTACTACGACGACTACTACTACTACCTCCACCACCACTACTACTACCACCACCACCACTACTACTACTACTATACTACTACCACCACCACCACTAGCCCATGAAGTGGCGACAGCGGGTTTCCTCTCTCAATATCTGTGTGGTCCTTAACCATATGTCCGACGCCATATAACCGTAAATAAAATGTGTTGAGTGCGGCATTAAATAAACCATTTCCTTCCTTCTTTCCTGATAGTTGAGGGCGGAATATAACCCAGTGGTAAAACGATCGCTTGATACGTGGTCGGTCTAGGATCGATTCCCGTCGGTGGGGCCATTAGGCTATTTCTCTCTCTAGCCAGTGCACCATGACTGGTATATCAAAGGCCGTGGTATAATGTAGCGGGTGTCCTCTCTATGACTATATGTCAAAATTAGCAAATGTTTGACATCCAATAGCTGATGATTAATAATCAATGTGCTCTATAGGCCCGTAGCCAGGATTTTGAGAGGGGGGGAAACGCCCGAGTTGTTTAGGAGGGCCCGGGGGCATATTGGAAAAAAGGCACCGGTAGGAGGGGTCGACCGACCCACCATTGGCTACAGGCCTGCTCTGGTGGTGTCGTTAAACAAAACAAACAAACTTTCCTACTAGTTATTAAGATGACCCGTTTTAACGGCTAAAGATTCATATCAAATATTTTCTTTTTTACAGCATTAGAGTAGCCAGGATTGTATACTGGGAGCCACCCACATTAGGGAAGGGTAACTATATTGTATATGAGTCGTATATTGTGAGGGACTGGAAATAGTATAGCGTAATAGCATGGCCGTAGCTAGCAGGGGGGCAAGGCCCCCCCCCCCCCCTGAAAAAATTCGGAAAGCATTATAGAAACTTAAAGAAAAGGAGTTTTAGACTATTAACTACTGTATTCAGTTGTCCCCACCCCCCCCCCCCACCCCCACCCAAACAAAAAATCCTAGCTACGGCCCTGAATAAGTGGTGGGGCATTGAGGGGACGTGCTTCCCATCCAAACCACCCTCACCCCCCACCACACCCCATAACCCAACACACACCCGTCTTCCCTCCACCACCCGTTTAGGGTTGTTGTTTTTTGTTGTTGTTGTTTTGGGTTTTTTGCTTGATTGTTTTGGGGTTTGGAACTTGTTTTTGTTTTTGTTGTTGGGTTTTGTTGTTGGTTGTTTGTTTGTTTGTTTGTTTGTTTTGTTTGTTGGGGTTTTTTTGGGGAGGAGGTTTACGTTCTTGTTTGTTTTTTAGACCGTGGGGCCGTTACGTTCACAAATTGTACCAACTTTGTTCGAGCGTAGACTGTACTCCAGATTCTTATTGAACATAAGATATCTTGTTTATTACTTATTTATTTATTTATTTATTCATTTTATTTATTTATTTATATGACATACTTATTTACTTATTTATTTATTTATTTATTTATTTGCAGTTAATTAATTTAGGAGCACGCAGAGGGGATAAAGTAGTAAATTGTACACGTTTTAACTGATTATTAATCAATCACTGATATAAATATTTCATTCAGTTGCTCCAGCTAATGCACCACGACAGGTATATCAAAGATCGTTGTATGTGCTATCCTGTCTGTGAGATGGTGCGTATAAAAGATCCCTTGCTACTAACGGAAAAATGTAGCGTGTTTAAAGGGACACACCCTAGTTACGGCTAGTTGTTAACCATTACGGCGTTGTTTTTCGCTATTAAACCCATTTTTTCACAAATAAAATTGCACTTTACTTACCGTTTATTATTTAGAATATACATTTCCATTCACCTGAAGTGTTTTTTGGTAATCCTGGTTTTTGTAATACCACAAAATGCATTTTTCGTATTTCATAAATCGCACGCACATCTGAGAAAAAAACGTTGAGCAGACAAGGTCTAATCTATTTTTAGAGGGGATATTTCCATTTCAATGTCACAGACGTTGGTATATCACGTGACCGTTATCATTTTGGTTCGGTTTGTTTTCTCGTGCACGGTTCGCGCTATCAACATCCGATTTGTTGTTGTTCATTTGTGAGATTTTTCTTCACAGTTCGTGAACATTTTCAGTAACAATAAAGTTCAGACAAGTAAGTGTCTCAATACAAAACGTTACAAACCCTTAAAACCAATAATTTTGCTAAGTCTTACGATATCTGCAGAGGTGATACAACCAGGACAGAACAGTTGGAACATGTCCAGGAGAGGTGAAAGAAACGCACCCCAAGTCTATGAAATGTGTCGTGACGTAGGCATCGTTGTGCTTCGAGCGACATCTACCGGTGACATCAGAATACTAACTTTCAAAATTATTTCAAGCAATTGGGACATGGGGATTCCCATGGTATTTATCAATATAAAACCTGCTTTTTCACTCCATTTGATAAAAACGTGATCTAAGTGTGTTACAGGTTTGTAGATTAACCAAATTATAATTTATTTTCGCTGGATGGAACTAGGGTGTGCGGCTTTAAGACTATATGTCGAAATTGCCAAATATGATTAATAAATCAATGTGCTCTTGTGGTGTCGTTAAACAAAACAAACTTTAACATTCTTTCAGTTGCAACGATGAACGTCCTAGCTTGACAACTCTGTGCTAAATATGAGATTTAATCTTTACAGTTTGAGAGTAATTTAAATTTGTTGTGAAACCTTTCTTCTTTTTATTATTTATTATTATTTACATAGGAATTTTGTAATAAAAATGTTACGTTGGTTCACGTGTTAAAAAAATTAATAATCATTACACGTGTGTGTGTGTGCGTGTACGTTCGTACGTACGTACGTACGTGTGTGCATGTGTGTGTGTGCATGCATGCGTGCGTGCGTGCGTGCGTGCGTTTGTGTGTGTAATATAGGGCCTATTATGTTTATTTGTAACATGTAGGCCCCTACACACACCATTTCAATATTACTCGACCGCAATGTTCAATTATCAAGTAAACTCCTTTTTAAAATTTATTATTATCATATCACGATGTAAATTCCGACTAGTTACGATACTAGAATTCACCTGTATTTTGTGTTTTCATATTGGTGTTACCTCTAGACTAGATACCATACTACAGGTGGGCCATACCAGTTCCACATACTAGCATTTCATTCATAAAGCCTAAAAGGGTCACGTGATCGTTTGGAATTCTGGGAGCAGTCATGTGTAACAAAGGGAAGGTGCGTGGGAGTGCAGACAACTTTTGACGGTGATGGAAGAAAAGTTTTCTGTTTCTGGCGATTAAAATATGTTTAGTCTTAATCTCGAGTGGTGAGTATTTGACAATAATTCAGCATAAATAAACACATACTGTGTACGTTGATTCGAGTTTTAAACTGGGTTTTTTATAAGCCTGAGGTCCCAGCAGTACTGGCAGTAAGCCTATCGAACTCGATTTGTAAGTTTGGAACTCGAGTTCGCATTCGTCAGAATTTTCAATTTGTGTTTTGTTTTTATTATTATTTAAAAGATATCAACAAGCATTTTGCCATTATTTGTAGAATTGACAAACTTCTGCTTCTTATACACATTTGTTTACGCATCCACACAACAGAAAGTGTAGGTTTTTTTTAACGTGTTCATAGTTATATAGCATAACTACCTAAAACCGTACATACCATATTATCGTATAATTGTACTAAAATGCTCAGTCATCAGTCGAGCCGTCATATTTCAAGTACTTTGTCATTAGAGTAGTTTGAGTAATATCATTTCTGTAAAATACTTACAATCCCTTGTTTAAAATATTCTGTAATGCTCATCTGTGTACACCTTCAGTTGCCTCTGCTTGTGCGGTTATGAAAGCTGTAGAAAAGTTTCTTGTGTTTAGGTGTAAAAAACTGATGTCATTTTGCAAAAAAACTTTTGAATTCACTATCAATTGTGGTGTACTGTAATCAAAATTAGGTATCCAGACTCCTGAATATTTTGACATAAATTTATATACATTGTACAGGAAACATTTTGTTCAGTATCATATCACGATTTGCTATGCAAGTTTCAGAGATCGCTACTCAATTTAAAAATATTAAACAGTAGTTTCTAATCCAGTTTAAATTGACTACAAGTATCTCTAATCAAGATTTTGATAAGAAAATGTTCCCTGTACACTGGGATTTGCAATGAATTAATTGGGATAATATTAATGTATAATTTATTTTGTACATGGGATACTTTGGCATCTGTTACTGAATTTGTTTTTGTCTTGCCTTTACCAAGTATTAAAAGCTAAGATATTTATAGGTATTACTTTTCAAACAGCAGCGATGATGTCAACTTTTGCATTATAGTTTCATGTTTTCATCAGTTTTTCAAAACCTACCTACATGATGCGTACAAGTTCTAGGTCAATGAAACACTTCACAGGCACGGATGCAGGATTTCTGAAAGGGGGATCCAATTCCAAATATGATGACTGATGTTCATCACAATACACCAAAAAGGTTTGATAAGTGACACATTTAATTTGTGGAATTCTTGATCATTATTTAATTTATAGACAATACTAATGCAGTATTGTTCTTAACTCGGGTACCCTGTATAAGAAAAAGGATTTTAACTTTTCCATACATGTATTTCTTTATTATCCATCTTAGTGATATTTAATATAATTTGCTTCATTGTTGTTGTTTGTTTCAGGTAATGGATTCACCGTAATCATCTTGGCCAGATTACACACTGACTACTTAAAGGTTTCATTGAAGACACTCCCACATAATGTTGTTTCTAGTGAATTTTGTAGTCTTGACATTTATCCCCGTGTTGTGTGGATTCCAGCACTGCAAGACGGGACAGTACTGGAGCAAGGAACTGAAGACTTGTAAGATCTGCTCAACGTGCCCCACCAATAACATCATTCGAAAACCCTGCACTCGATACCTAGATACAGTGTGTACCAAGTTTTTTGAGTTCCAGGATTTTAACTCTGTGAGTGACGATGGTGGAAAGGGCTACCACTATTCGCTTGATCCCCCTGACGCTCGGAGAGGAGAGCAAACCGATGTGTTGGTTCCAGTGGTGGAGATTGACGAAATGCCGACGATAACAAAAGATGTTGGACAGTACTGGAAAAACCTTGCCTTTGCACTCATTGGTGTTTTGTGTGCTTTGATTGTTTTAGCGACTATCATTGTGTTTTTTGCTTGTCGCAAGTTGCAGGCAACAACACATATCAAGAGTCCTGAAGATTATGATGGTGAGGATCTGGGTTTTTTTTCAGTTTTCTATAAATAAATAAACAGATTTGTGTACACACATGTACACTAGAATCCTGTTGGGTCAAACTCAAAAGAGTCGAATACACTGCAACCGAGAACGAAGTCCCATGTTACACTTACACTTTGTTGACTGAATAGTTAGATCGAACTACCCACTGGCTCGAACACTTTCTCAAGCAGCGACGGAGTTCGACCCAACAGGATTCAACTGTAATTACAATTCTGTGTGCAAATGGTACACGTTTATATGTAATTAGTTAAAGCAAGTTGGATATTTTAACACAACAGGGCTAATTTTAATTTTTTGGGGGTATGGTAAGTGTTGCCTTCAGTTTAATAACAAAAAAATAGACCACAAAGGCAATTCATATCACAATTACTGCAGTTGCAGTTGGTGCTGCAATGTTCTCGCTAGGTGAAAATTAAAAGGAGGGCAGCCGCGTGGTACCATATCACACCCTTCAAAAAAAAAAAACGAAAAGGAAAAAAGAAGGATAGCTTAGTTACCATATATCATTGTGTGTTGGTTGACTTTGTTGAAAGACATACTCCTTATTTTACCTCTCAGTATTTGGTACAAAAAGGTTGATACGAAATACATATATACAAGCCAACTCGTCTTTTAATTGAACCGGAGATGTTGTCGGTCTGACATTCACAGGCAGTTCCAGTTTTGCTAAACGGATCAAAGTTGCAATATTATAGATAAATGATTTTTAAAATGATAAACACTACTACCACTTCCGTTGTTTTTATAGCGGTGATATCCCCCTAAAAATTAAAAGTTATAAATATTTTATAAAGAATTGCTGAATAAACAGAATGACAGAATATAAAAATCATCAGTTACAACCAATTAAATTTGAAATTGAGGACAAAATATCAGTCGATAGTTAGTGGAAACAAAAGACAGAATGACGGTTCTGGTCAGGTGATAAATTTGGTGCCATTGAGTAGTTTTTCAGTCGAAGATTGCTGAATCCATAAAAATAAAATGTTTTCATTGCTCAAATAAAATATAACTTTTATTGTGTGTATTAAACATGTATACAAATGGATACAGGTGTGGGACAAAATAGAGACTGTTAAAAATACTGTTAAATTACATTATGGTAACTGTCATAAGCACTGAAGTTTTTTGTCAGTTGCTTTTTTGTGTACACAAAACACAGCTTGTTTTCTTTCATGTCCAGTGTGCAGACTGATCAGATTTTTTTTGTGTGGAAAGAAGTATGCATTTGGAAATAGCGGAGATAGGTGCTGTAAATATACGGTAGTAGGGTGTGGGAAAATAAAGATTGGCACAGAAAAATAAAGGAGGGGGACAAAATGCAATAGCTTTGTAGGGCACCCCACTTAAATGGAGCAGCAAGAACACTGCATGGTCAGTTAAGATCGAGTCCTGTGTGTAACAAATGATTCGTAACATCACAAAGGCCTGGACATTAATCAGTGAATTAAATTATTTAATACATGTATATATCAAAAATTATGTCAACTCTGTATGTGTACGTATTGGTGAATACCTGTACATGTATATGTTATTTTTTCTGCTTGTTTTTTTGTTAAGTGCTTGTCAAGTAAGTAACGTGAAATGTCACTGTGGTGACGGTCTGAATACTGGTGACAAGGCCAGTATTATTGTCCAACAGGAGGTTGTGTTTGTTCTCTATGCAGTGCTAGTGTTTGATTATTTGCTAGGGCCAGATGGACCACACATGCTTGTAAAGCTTGCTCAGAGAGAGCCTGCCATCTTCCTGTTGTCTAACAAATGATGTGAGGCCCTCGGTAGTCACACAGTTTTTAACTCCGCTATGACGTTCTTCAGATGAGCCTTTCTAATACTGATTTGTCTGGCATCTGTCCGTCAACATTTCTTTTGAAGTCTCTTCAGTTTTGATTGAATTGTTCTGAAAATTATCCTCTGGAGCACCCTCCACAAACTACTTGTAATAGAGAGAGATTTTGAACTTTTATTAAATGTTTAAAAGAAATAATAATTGAAAATTGGAAAGGCTTATTTTCTCCAGGATAGTTCTGAAACTTTGTTCTATGACCCTCTGGGGCACCCTCCACAAACTAATACTAGTAATAGAGATATTTTTGAAATGTGAAGTTTTATTAAACTTAAACTTTTTAAATAGAAATTTGTCTTCTTTTAGAGTTTTGATTAAATTGAAACTTATTATTTAGAAATATTCTTACGGACAAGTCTTCACAAACTAATGAAATTTTGAAATTTAATTTTGTTAAATTTAAAATGTAAAAATAAAATTAAGTCAAGACTGGAGAGATTTTTAAAATTTTGAATACATTTAAAAAAATTAACATTAAAAATGTAAAAAGTGTATTTTCTCTTATCTACATGTTACATGTACCTGTCAAATTAGAAAATTGACAGTAAATATATTTTGTGGTTGAGAAAATGTCTCAAATTGCCAGCCTAATTTTATCTCAGGCTAATATGCTTTGTTCAGGTGCTGGTATCACTAAAGATAAATGTCCAATAAAACGAGTACATTAGTGGTCTTTTCCAATTACATCTACAGGGTTTCTGCCAGACGGTAAAACGGGTACCCAAATTTAATTTTTTTAAAGTTGACTTTTTCACAAAATTAATTACTCTTATCATTACTGTATGATTTTCTTAACCCTAGCCCTAAAATGTAACCCATTTTCATTCTGGGGAGGTCCTCCATAACCCCTATTGACATGTGGTTACATTCAATTTCATAGCACCATACCCAAAAATTTCTTTCTGGCAGAAACACTGATCTAACCAGGGGTGCAGAAATAGAAAATATTTAACTAGCCCTCCGGACCAGAACCAACTAACATTTACTAGCCCGCCAGCATTTTTACTAGTCCACCGGTCTATAGAATAATATATTATTAACAATATTGTAATGTACAGTGTCTTCACTTCAAATGATATATATAAATTTATGTACTGACAAAATATTATTAACACTTGATCAACATCACATGGCAAACGAAATAAAAAAGACACAGACCTTCGGGCTGGTAGTTGCATTTTTTAACTCATACATGATAATTTTTACTCGCAAGCAGGCAAGTATTTTCTGCATCCCTGCTAACTGTTTTATAAATTGTAAAAAACAACAATAATTAACAAAAACAATAGTAAAGAGAGTTATACATATGTAGGTATACATGTACATACATTGTACATATATACAGATAGTACATACATACATGTATACTATCATATTTTTATATTATATATAACGGTTTCATCTGTCCAAGTTTGAGTTTGATATTTGTGACATCACCTATTTGTCACAGGTATTGAATAAATCTAATTCTGGCCTCCTCTTTGCTGTGTGAAGGCCAACACCGGCATTTCTAGTTTACACAGGGGGTTACTTGTTGAGCATCCTTCTCACGTCGACAACACTGGTTCTGCCAAACACACTTTGCCTTTCACTCGCCTCCATCTGTTTGCTTTGAAAAATTAACATTTGAGAAGCAGGCCCTTTGTTAGAATTATCTTAAATCCACTTCCTGGCCTGTCATCAGCACCATTTGTTGCTCTTTTTCTTTTCTTTTTATGACATGAAATGGATACATGTTCAATAAAGACTAGTTAGATGGCTCCACAATAAGGCTACATAGGTCTTTGTATTTAAATATAAATTTATATAGATTTATGATACACATTTAGTAATTAAATTTAGCCATTATACTCGGCCAAAGTTTTAAAAATAATATAATCTTTTGTTAATTCCAATGTGCATGTACAGGTACTTTTACATACATACATGTACAAAGTACAGGTACATACACGCCTTCTAGAATTTTTATAAAATCCACTAGGCATGGGAACAGGGATTTTAAAAATGTACTAGCCACGATTAAAAATTCACTAGCCCTACTTTACTTTAATTTAATACAATTTTATTAAATAATATTAATTGGATATGTCACCTAAAGAGGGAGGCGGAGCCTAAAAACACTAACATTGGGGGATGGGGCAGAATATTCATATTTAAATTTGTTTTAATTAACTTCAATAATTGACCAAAAACATCTCACTAGCCATACGGCATGGCAATAGTAGTAATTTACTAGCCCAACACTGAATATCACTAGCCATGGGAGTGTGGCTACCATAATCTAGAAGCCCTGTCTGGCAAGGCAATAGTAGTTATTTACTAGCCCAACACTGAATATCACTAGCCATGGGAGCCATTTGCAGTATATTACTCTATGATTTTTTATTTTTTTTAAATACATGTCCTTTACTCTAAATTAGATAGCAGCCTAACCTTTATCATGTCTGATGTATACAGACTTGTACATTTAGTGTACAAATTTAAATATAGTCCACTTTAAAAAGAAATCATTTATCCCATCTTCTCTTTTTTTTCTTTTCTTTTTTTTTCTTTATTCCTCACTCCCTAAAATAATATATACATGTAGTACAATGTGCATTGTATATTATATAATTATTTAAAAATTAAAATGCCTGATAACCGGTTTATTTATAAAATGAAACATGTATATTATTACATACATGTAAATGTATGTAGGTCATGGTCTTGTCCATTAAAACTTTCTTTTATAGGTGGCCTAATTCATACACGTAGTTCTTGCATCAGCTCTATTTTTGTCACAGTAAACACTCCAACCAAGATACCCAAGTATCCCTTTTTAAAATACCAGTAGCAGTGGACACTTTGAGTAGGTAGCTGATTTAAGGGGTCTGTATACAATGCAGGACATGATTAACAGTGAGAATAAAGTGCTTCCTGTCACCGGGCCCTTAAGGGCAGCAGGTGTGTGAAAGGATGGATTAACTGGTGGCTTGAATATAAAACAAATTTGAATGGTTTGCAAACAAAGTCACATGAGTTAACGATTACATTGTACAGACATTTTTAAAGGCTCAGTAATCTTTGGAAGAAAATAATTAGCAAAATTACACATGTTTTGAGATTTTTTTTCCAGTTTAACTTTCAGAAGGCTTAAATTGTGTTTATAATACAAATTTACCATATATCTGCATGTACATGTCTGTACATATGTATACATGTATATTACTATATACATGTATGATATATGATAAATTTCAATAAGATGGTTACAAAACTCGTGCAATTGCCCATGATAGTCAGCTATGCTGTGGAGTTCTTAATTTCTGCAAGCATTTTTTTTTACACTAATAGTAATATGGTAGTAACCTATATGCATTGAGTAAAAAAACTGGTAGTGACATCATACTGGCGACGTTGTTAGATCGTTATCACATTGTCGTACTTCCAATGTACATGTACACATGGATGAAAACTACTCAGTTCAGTGCACTTTACATGAATTTAATACTACAAAACTCTCATGCTAATAGAAGTATACATTAAGTATGTGCAACTAAAAACATTCCCAGTCTGGAGCTCGACACGGTAAGACATGTTTGTTTCACTTGTGCACACTGCACGTGCTTTCGCGGCTCGACTTGGGGATCCTTCACTTCGTTGTTTTTGTCAGCGAAGTGAAGTTTTCTACTGGGATGTATGCGGCCATTGGAACTGATTGAACGCTGGAAAGCTTCTCGTTTCAACAGTCTGCACCACCATGTTGGATTCTTTTTTAGCGAGATTCCTTGCCTCCACATCATTTTTCCGTCTGACTATGTTTACTTGTTTTTTTGTGACTCGTATGACGGCCATTCTGCAGATCGCCACAGTTGTTCGCGTTTAGTCTCTACATGTCCGAGCCTGTCCTAGCAGCACTGGAAGAGTGACCGCCCCACTCTAAGAAGAAATAGGAATCGGGGTCGGCCCCTTTTACTCTTTTCTAGACTTTACTTTACTTTATTGTGATACCATCTCGTATCCCCCGGAGTCGGGCCCGTCCGCACCACTATACCAACCCATGACGACTGGACTATACCCTAGTCTGATTTTCTCTCTCGTTCAGACGGATCCGGCTTCTCAAGATCTGTATTTCAGCACAGCACTACACCTTCAACGTCTATTGACTGTCAATCTAGGGGTTTTCTTGACGGGATACAACCCATCTCGTCCCTACAAGCTGTGCACCCTAACGGCCATAACAAAGGCCACTCACATGGACATATAGATCAGACTTTAAACTTTTAGACCTTCGTTCAAAAGTTTGTCAAAATTTCTTTCGTTTTTTTAATATTATTAAATAGTCCGATCCTCTCTTCTCTCTCTTATTTATTTTTGGACTGTCCTAAAATGCTCCAAATTATATAAATATTTGACCGAGCAGTCAATTCTTTTTATTTTTGGCTTGTAACTTTTTTTTTTCTTCTTTAAAAAAAAAATGTTCTATTAACTTTTTTACTAATTGCTATTTTCCAAGCTGTGCCCATTTTCAACTCTTACCCCCCCCCCCCCCCCATCCCAAGTCAGGCCACTGATCTTATCTAATTTCTTTTGACCACCCAACCAAATTTAATGAGTAGAATTTTTTTTTTTTTTTTTAAAGTGTTTTATTTAACGACGCACCCAACACATTTTATTTACGGTTATATGGCGTCAGACATATGGTTAAGGACCACACAGATTTTTTTAGAGGAAACCCGCTGTCGCCACATAGGCTACTCTTTTACGACAGGCAGCAAGGGATCTTTTATTTGCGCTTCCCACAGGCAGGATAGCACAAACCATGGCCTTTGTTGAACCAGTTATGGATCACTGGTCGGTGCAAGTGGTTTACACCTACCCATTGAGCCTTGCGGAGCACTCACTCAGGGTTTGGAGTCGGTATCTGGATTAAAAATTCCATGCCTCGACTGGGATCCGAACCCAGTACCTACCAGCCTGTAGACCGATGGCCTGCCACGACGCCAACGAGGCCGGTAGAATTTTCTTTATTAATTATATTAATTAGAGATGCGCATAAAAATTTTAAAGGCCCACTATTTAATTTTTGGATGTAAATTTCGAAATTGTCCGCTTATTTTTTTTTCTGTCCAAGGACAAGCCCCTGGCTATCCAAAGACGGGCCCCGGTATGGACATACTTGAAACTCTAGTGGTATATGAGCATGTAAAAATTATTCACAACTAAAAAGTAAAAAAACATATTTGTATTTAAACCACCACATCTGATTGGGGGAATAAGTAACAGCTAAATATGGTATATATTTGAATTTTTTTTTTCTCCATGGCATGTTTTTTGCTGTAGATATTTTCTTAATTGCGGTGGTTGGTGACATGTACATTACACCAATGAGTGATAACAGAAAATTTAAAAAATGTCTGTTATCAGTGATCTTTAGGGTTATAAATTTATGTATTTATTTACAAAGCTCTTACATTTGTCTAGTACTAACTATTTATATTTTTCCAGATGATGCCGATAGTGGTTATGTCGTCATCAGACAGATTCGTCTTGCTGCACCACAGAGGGAGGCAACTATGCCATTGCATAACCCATGTGACCCGCCCATAAATGCTAGTCGTTCACTGAGAGGACAGAGGGTGCCGTGGGGGTACCGCCCCAAGAGACGCTTGTTGTCGGATTTAGAGTACACGGACGATGTTTTCGAGAGTGAGGATTCTGCGGGTTCACGGTCAAGTCGCAAGATGGCCTTGTCCGTCATTCATGAACGGTCGGACAGTGAAGGAGCAGCAGAAAATGCTTAAACTAGAAATTAAACTCATTTTGAACACGAGTTCACAGTGAACAGATAAAAATATATGTACTAATTAATACCACCATGACACTTGTGATGTAAGAATGTTTCAAGATATGTACAAATGCAAATCAGATTTACAAGAAACATTTTATTTTGCTGTAACTCAAAATTGTTATGATATAATCCTTAGAGGCACTTTCAGAATTATCAAAATTATAGTACAAACCTTTTGCTTGTGGTAGGGGCTTAAATTCCACTATATCTTATAGGCTTTTACAATGGAGGGGGTGGGGGCAATGTTTCTGTCAGAAAGCAATGCCACTCCGAACTATGCCTTCGATGAGGAAAGACGTGTCGCTCTGCTCTCTCAAACCGCCTGGAGCCTAGCCATCTCCAAAATTAAGGGCCAGTACGCTCAATACTTGGTCGGGGACACCTCGGACACCAGCTCACTGCCGGGAGGCATTCTTGAGGGCAATTTAAGAAGTTTCCTGACGGAGTTGAGTGTGCCATCCACGCCATGGAATTACGAGACAGGAAGTTTGGACTTGTGGTGACATCGCGCTGAGATGATCTCTACAGACAGGGAATACTCTTCGAAAACATGGACAACTACACCGTCCACAGAGTACTGAAGATCATCGCCAGCACCCATTAAGCTATGGTCCCACAGAGCCTGCGTTGGTATACGATGGGCTACGATGGTAGCATCGTGGAGCATCGTGGAGCCCATCCTGCATCGACGTACGATTGTGTGGCCTCCGAGAGCCATCGTAGAGCATCGGGGAGCCCATCCTGCGTCGACGTACGATTTTGTGGCCTCCGAGAGCCATCGTAGGTTGGAAAATCATCTTTTGAAATGTTTAAAAGATGGTCTACGATGGTCAACGTCGTAGGCCGTCGGACAATGTCGTAGACTATCGTATGACCACGTAGATAACTTTCACTTGTCCACAGGTAAATACCTGACACGTATGATATCGTACGGCATCGTTGGAAATCGTACGACGATCCTGCGAGGACGCAGGATCATGCTGGGTCCTCGTAGCCACTTTGGGAGTATATAAACACCAGCCATCACTTCGTTATCATCAGTTCGAGCCGACTTGTTCAAAGTGATTCATCATGGCGCTGATTTCACCTTTTGCCATCTTCAAATAGTTGTGTACTGAACTAAAAGTGGAATTGAACTTAATTATATACCATACTGTGATGACGCAGGACGTCGTACGATGTCGTAGACCATCGTACGACCACGTGGGCCTATCGCGGGATGCTCGTGCGATGTCGTACGATGACGTGCGTCGTCGTATGATTGCAATAGCATAATATTTTATTGTCTACCATCGCGGGCCATCGTAGGTTTAGGCCATCGTAGCCCATCGTATACCAATGCAGGCTCTGTGGGACCATAGCTTTACGTCGAGCTAAGACCTTGCTAGCCCACCGTTGGAGGAAACTGGTGCCACAGTTCAACGCCAAGCACTTCATCTCGTCCACGTAGTCACCAACCGTTCTAAGGGCTTAGTTGGACTTTAAATGGGGTTTTTGGGGGGGGGGGGGGGGGTTGTAAACAGTCCGACACACTTTATTTTGGTCGAGCACTCTAATTTTGTTCTTTGGACTTAAATGTTTGTCCAGATATGAGTTGTATGAATGAGCTCATTTTGGCTTTAGGTCTTTGACTTAATGACTAAATTCGTATTCCAAATTCCACCCACCTTAAACTCACCCCGGCCCGGACCATATAGATCGGACTTTAAACTTTTAGACCTCCGTTCAAAATTATATGTCGAAATTATTCTCTTTTTAATATTATTAAATAGTCCGATCCTCTCTTCTTTCTCTTATTTATTTTTGGACTGTCCATCTAAAATGCTCCAAATTATATAAATATTCGGCCGAGCAGTCAATTCTTTTTATTTTTGGCTTGTAACTTTTTTTCTTTCTTTTTTTTTTAATTCTATTAACTTTTTAACTAATGTCTATTTTCAAAATTCTGCCCATTTTCAACTCTATCCTCCCCCATCCCGAGTCAGGCCACCGATCTTATCAGAGGTCGGACTCTGGATGGGCGTGTTCGAAACCCTAGTGGTATATGGACACGTTAAATTGTTATCTATATATCTATCAGAAAGAAATTTTTGGGTACAGCGCTATGAAATTGAATATTTACAATGCTTGTGTTGAATGCAACCACAGTTAATAGAGGGTATGGGTTTGGTTTAGGGTTAGGGTGAAGAAAATGATACAGTAATGATAAAGAGTCGTTAATTTGGTCAAACGGTCTTGAAGTTAAACAAATAATATCTGCAAAAAACAAATTTGTGTATGGTGCCATACCCATTTTACCCTCTGGCAGAAACCCTGGGAGGAGATGTTGACGGTTTTTACCCTCTGGCAGAAACCCTGGGAGGAGATGTTGAAGGTTTTTACCCTCTGGCAGAAACCCTGGGAGGAGATGTTGAAGGTTTTTAGCCTCTGGCAGAAACCCTGGGAGGAGATGTTGAAGGTTTTTACCCTCTGGCAGAAACCCTGGGAGGAGATGTTGAAGGTTTTTATCCTCTGGCAGAAACCCTGGGAGGAGATGTTGAAGGTTTTTACCCTCTGGCAGAAACCCTGGGAGGAGATGTTGAAGGTTTTTACCCCATCCATATTTTTTTTTCATGCTGGTAATTCATATTGTATTGTTCAGTTCTAAACAGTTAAAAATTGAAGGATACAGTTCAGGAATGTGTAGAATTGCTAAATGATTCATAGTATGATGTGATATTGCTTAACTATGCTTTTTCACAGATAGAAATGTGTCAGTGTGGGGGGAGGGGTAACAAACAAAAACAATTTATTATTAACAACAATATGTACAAAATAAAATTAAAATGAACAAAGAAAGCGGTCCTATTGCAAGTATGCATATGTGTAATTTGAGTGAATAGTATTACAGGGTGGTTAACATTCCTCTTAAGTGATTGTTTCTTTCTTTTTAAAGTGATTTCTTTTTAAAAGAGTTGTGTAACTTGGACATAGATAGGGTGGGGGTGGGTGTATACTCCACTCAAACTGAAGTGTTTAATACATACAGGTATATAATTAGGGTTTTTTAATTAAGTAGGCGAGTGAGGTACCTACATATAATACCAGGGGTCGAATTTTAAGCTATTCCGCAAATAGTAAATTTCGAAACGGAATAGTAAAACATTTCTTCCAATATTCCGTCTTGAAAGTGAAAATAAAGCACGGAATACCGAAAATCGCCTGCGACTATTCCGCTTATGCTTTTTCTTCAGCTACATTTTTCTGCAGAACAAATCCTCGTGCTACTAAGACCTTTCTCATGCACTTACCGGTACAAAATAAACGTCTTTTTGATCGAGACTAATGTTTGGAGTGAGTTCGTTTGTAATTCCAGCTAGTACGCAGTAATGCATAGACATAGGTATATAAACAATTGTTCGTTACACAATGTTGTACAGGGCGACATAGCACAGTCAGGAAAACTAGTGGTACATTAATAATTGAAGGGATAGTACATTTTTAGACAGAATAGTTTTTTTTTTAAATTCACTGTTCCTTTGGATAGTGGTAAAAAAAAAAGAAGTTCAACCCCTGAATACACGTGCCATCTTGGTCAGCTGTGCATGTTAGTTACTCTGCAGTACTGTACATGTACATGTGTGTAGGTGCCTCTTTTCTTTAGAAAAATTCCATATATCTCTCTCTCTCTCTTCCCTCCCCACACCCCGAATTACTTCAGGTTGCTGCATATAGTTTTTAAATGAAAAAGAGGCCTTCTCGTTTGTACATTGAATGATTGGACAGAAACACATGGGCATTAAGATTGAAATAGAGTTTACATGTATGTATGAAATGTTGAAAAAATATATTTTGAGTATGCTTATTTATTACCAAGTAGTTATAGCATATTATATACATGTGTAGTTATTTATGGACACTACCATAATGTGTTCTGGAATACCAGATCAGTATTCTATGTTCACAGTCATCATTGATGTCGTCAAATGTTGGATGTGCCAGGTGCCGGAAAATGTGTTTTGTTGTATATCATGAAATAGTCATTTTCAGCTGTATGTAAGTTTAATATTTTTGCTGATTGTAATTCAATCTAAAATATTCCTTTACATGAATAATTAGTAGCTTCCCTAAAATTGCATTCATACAAACAATAAAGTTGTGAACTGCTTTATATAAAAGTCTAAATTACAAATCCATGCGTGTGATTACAATGTCAAAATTGTTAGTATGGGCGGGGGATTTTGTACATCTTTTAAATAATAATAAGAAATGTTTTGTCACCATTTGCTGAATATTATGTCCTTAAAAATTAACGATTTTACAAGATGTAGACATTTTCTTTTGTGATTGTTCCTTGCTGCTAACTCAATAGTCAGTGATTAGTTAAGAACTGTTTGTAGATGTTAGAATATCCTTGTTATTAGTGGATGCTAAACTATAACTATTATTACACATTATACAGTGAAACCCCTCGAAACCGGACCCTGTGTAAATTAGAATTCACTTAAGACGGATGTTATTCATGGTCCCATTTTAAATATCAGTACAGGACAGAATCTCGCTTATCCAAATACCTCTAAAACCAGACTTTTTACTTGGTCCTTTTGTGTCCGTTTTCTAGAGGTTTCACTCTAGTGAAAAATAGTTTTGGAGATGTGAATGTAGATTTTAATATACATGTGATGCTTTTATTGCAAACAGATCTTTGCAGAATTTTGTCGAAAGTGTAGACATTGTTATTGCTTTCTGCAAATTGTTTTGTTTTCATTTAAGACATACATGTGTATTTGTTAGAGGGTGTTAGTGTTTAGTTTTAACTGGTATTCGAAGGATCGTTTCCAGTGTTGATTATAATTATATAGATACAGACAGGATTCCCCAGTGTGGTGTACCCTTTTGAGTACAAGATTGATATAAATGTCTGTACGTACAGGGGTGTTTATTGTATGTATAATGTATGTTAATTTGACATTTGTTGTTTAAGTTTGCATGCTGCTTTCATCTGTAATCATTCATCCTGTACATAGGTATATGAGTAGTCATTTTCATGTATAAAAGGGTAACAAAGAATCTCATAGAACTTAAACCACTACCTGTTTTAGCTGCTGCTTTTACATTCTTAATGTACGTAATGTCCAGTCTTATTTTTTTTATAAAGAAATTTGAATTTATTTTGTTCTTTATTGCAAAATAAATAGTTTTATTTCTGCTTTTGTGCCTGGAAATGGCTAACATATGTTTTCCTTTACCCATCCTCCTCCCCCTCCCCTCCCCTCCCTCATCCCTTCCCCACACTATTGTTATTCAGGAACAATTTGCTCAAAAGTGAACTTCAAAATCTTGCCAAATTTTTAATGATAAAAGAACTGATCTGTTAAAAAGACCTAAACACTTATAGTTTCATGTCATTCAGCATTCTGTATATATACGTCATCTAATTTAATTACTATGATGCTAAACATTGTAACACCTGGTGGATCCAGGGGCATATATAATGTCACTTCTGTCATCTCCTTCATGGTAATATTCTAGACCAGGCCTGTATGAAACATTTACAGTTAGACTAATAGTCTGAGACACTAATGTCAACACAATGCCATACAAATTGTATGCGAGTGATGTCATTAGAGATTGAGTCTGGACTCTAAAATTTTTATACCAGGGTTCGTAGCGGTCTTTAAATTCCTTGGAAGTCTTTGAATTTTATTTTTAATTTTTTTTAATTTAGGTCTTTGAAAGTCATTGAATTGTAATAAAAGTCCTTAAAAGTCTTTAACTTGTCACAACTCATAGCCAAAGCAATGATGATATCTTTTACAGCTGCATCATTTGATATTTTCCAGTTAAAAGGTTTAATTTGTCCTGATGCATGTAAAAAAAACACCTACATTTTTTGCCATGGCCAGCAATGAAAACAAACTGATTTGATATTTTTTATCGCATTCTGTTGTCTTTGACCACTGTGTAAAAGTCTTTGAAAATGGCAGGCAAAAGTCTTTGAAAGTCTTTAAATTTGTTTGATCTTTAAGGTTATGAACTCTGTTTAACTACATGTATAAGCACGGGTGCAGTCCCTCAACTGTTTGATGAACCATTTCATCTCATTTGCTGCCTTACATTAGATATAGATGAGTCTGTAGAGCACTCACATGAATGTCTGTGTCTACGGGTTGAATGAATCCCCTTATTAATTGTACTCTCTCTACCCCCCACCCCCACCCCACCCCCATCCCCATCCCAACCAGCGCTCCAAGACTACATGTCTGAATTTCCAAATATTTTACATCCTAATAGCCAATGAGTAATTATTCAATGTGCTCTAGAGGTGTCATTGAACACAACAAACTTTAACCCTCTTTTTGTGGCTTTGTTATCTTCACTGATGTAACTTGGTGATAGAATGCTCAAAGGCCGTGGTATGTGCTATCCTGTCTGTGGGATGTTGCATGTAAAAGATTCCTTGATACTAATGGAAAAATTTAGCAGGTTTTATCTCTATGACTGTCAAAATGACCATATGTTTGACACCCAGTAGCCGATGATTAATAAATCAGTGTGCTCTAGTGGTGTCGTTGAAACAAAAACAAACTCGCTAGATGTTTGGTGGTTCTCAGGATCACTCCCCCTCAATGGAAGTGTCTTCTAACAAATATTTCTTCCTACCTTTCCAACTATTTTGTCACCCTGGATCTTAATGTGTGTTAGATATCTAATGGGCATGCGTGTTTGTTTGTTTTTTTGTTTTTTTTGTCTTATGTGTTTTTGTAGTTTTTCTGTGGTCATGGAGAATAATTAAACATACCCCTTTATGAATGGACATTGGGATAATACAAGTAACAGTGAAAACTCTCAAAATCGGACCCTCTTTAAGTCAGAATTTCTTCAAAACCGGATGTTTTCCGTGATCCCTTTTTAAAAGTCAGTACACTGGATACTGAATACCCCTTAAAATGTGAACTGGATACCCCTTAAAATCAGACATTTTACTTGGTTCCTAGAGTGTCCGGTTTATTGGGGTTTCAATGTATGTATTTTGTAATACAATGACTTTTAAATGTCACAACTTGTAAATACTCCTTATAACACACAAGACAATTGCTGTTTGAGAGGACAATCATAACCTTCTATAATGGTGTTGTACATTAGTGACTGGGAAATGAATGAACATGCCTCCGGTCAGTTGACAGGGCCGTAGCTAGCTACGGCCCCGATTGATGTGCTGGACAGTGTCCACGATGGTGGTCATGGAGAGGTTACATGTATTGGTATGATATTTTGAAAAGCATTTATATTACAGAATGTTGCTAATAACCTGTACCTTTGCATGGTTAGTAATGTTGTATGTGATAATTTCTCCGAAAGGTTGGGTTTATTTTAAGCCAAGTTGTGTTCCTTTGATCCTTGCATTATTTTAAACGTAAATAATACATGCATGGGATTCATCTTGTTATAATCTAGTTTGATGTTTTCCATGTATACAGGATCACTTTATATTTGTATCATGTTGTGCCTAAACAAATTTACTGGATTAATTGCTTTGATATTGAATTTTAGTGTTATTAATGTTCATTTTTTGGGAGGGTTTAAATAATTTAGTATTATTCCATGTCCTTCTTGTTCTTTTTTTTTGGGGGGGTGGGGGTGTGTGTAGTGGGGTGGCATATTTACTTTTGTTTATCTTAAGATTTATTCTGTAAATTATTAAAATAACATTTGTTAGTTTTTTCAAGATTTCCATTTAGGAAAAGTTTTCCAGAATAATTTCATTAAATGTTATCTGATTGGGTTTGTTTAACACCATTCCCCCCCCCCCCCCCCCCTCCCCAAATCTGTTTTATTAAGGTAGAGTGAGGTTGTGGAGTTTGATACTCAAATAATAAATTGTATACATGAACGTTAGTTCAAGTGATGATACAAGTCAATATTTTAGTTATAGCATCCCAAAAATTAAAATATTGTAGTACTTGTGAGCAGTCATTTGTAAATAACCACTGCTTTTGGAGGAGGAACTTAAAAAAAAATCTTTGATATACGTACATTTTATGTATTTGTAACTATTTACACTTGCTTGTATACTGATTTTATGCAATAAACAAATGAAATTTGTATCTTTTGTGTGTGTGTGTGTGTATATTGTATGTAACTGAACTTGTGTTCCAAGGGAATATCTTATGAATATGTAGATGAGGGGATGGTGGGGGAGTTTGCTCAATAGTAGGGCATGTAGATGAGGGGATGGTGGGGGAGTTTGCTCAATAGTAGGGCATGTAGATGAGGGGATGGTGGGGGAGTTTGCTCAATAGTAGGGCATGTAGATGGGGGAGTTTGCTCAATAGTAGGGCATGTAGATGAGGGGATGATGGGGGAGTTTGCTCAATAGTAGGGCATGTAGATCAGGGGATGGTGGGGGAGTTTGCTCAATAGTAGGGCATGTAGATGAGGGGATGGTGGGGGAGTTTGCTCAATAGTAGGGCATGTAGATGGGGGAGTTTGCTCAATAGTAGGGCATGTAGATGAGGGGATGATGGGGGAGTTTGCTCAATAGTAGGGCATGTAGATCAGGGGATGGTGGGGGAGTTTGCTCAATAGTAGGGCATGTAGATGAGGGGATGGTGGGGGAGTTTGCTCAATAGTAGGGCATGTAGATGGGGGAGTTTGCTCAATAGTAGGGCATGTAGATGGGGGAGTTTGCTCAATAGTAGGGCATGTAGATGAGGGGATGATGGGGGAGTTTGCTCAATAGTAGGGCATGTAGATCAGGGGATGGTGGGGGAGTTTGCTCAATAGTAGGGCATGTAGATGGGGGAGTTTGCTCAATAGTAGGGCATGTAGATGAGGGGATGATGGGGGAGTTTGCTCAATAGTAGGGCATGTAGATCAGGGGATGGTGGGGGAGTTTGCTCAATAGTAGGGCATGTAGATAGGGAGTTCGCTCAATAGTAGGGCATGTAGATGAGGGGATGGTGGGGGAGTTTGCTCAATAGTAGGGCATGTAGATGAGGGGATGGTGGGGGAGTTTGCTCAATAGTAGGGCATGTAGATGGAGTTTGCTCAATAGTAGGGCATGTAGATGGGGGGATGGTGGGGGAGTTTGCTCAATAGTAGGGCATGTAGATGAGGGGATGGTGGGGGAGTTTGTTCAATAGTAGGGCATGTAGATGAGGGGATGGTGGGGGAGTTTGCTCAATAGTAAGGCATGTAGATGAGGGGATGGTGGGGGAGTTTGCTCAATAGTAGAGCATGTAGATGAGGGGATGGTGGGGGAGTTTGCTCAATAGTAGGGCATTCGCTAATGGCATGATGGGCACATGATTGATCCCCCACAATGGACTAGTATAGTCCTGCAGCAGAAGCAAAAAAAGAACCTGACTTTTTAGATAAGTACAGTAAGCCACAATGACCAGTTAAAGACCAGGAAGAAAAGACCATCACTGGAACCGAGTAACAGCTCAACAGATGGGCTGAACATTTTGAAGAATTTCTGAACAGACCTGCCCCCAGATCCCCCAGATATACAGCCAGCAGAAATGGACTTGCCATCAAGTGTGACAAGCCTACCAAGGAAGCAGCTAAAGAAGAACAAAGCAGGACCAGACAACATTCCAGCAGACAGACAGACATTGACACCTCTGTGGAACTACTGTACCCTCTATTTACAAAGATCTGGGAAAAGGAAGCGGTACCAGCAGACTGGAGAGAGGGATACCTCATAAAACCTCCCAAGAAAGGAGACCTCGGCAAATGTTCCAACTACAGAAGAATCACACTTCTATCAGTGCCGGGGAAAGTCTTCCACAGAATCAACCAGCTGGATTCCATCCGAACAGATCATGCGTGGATCAGATTGCATCATAGTAGAGCAATCCTTAGAGTGGAACTCCTCGCTTTGTGGACTACGAAAAGTCCACTCCTCGCTTTGTGGACTACGAAAAGGCATTCGACAGCATATAGATAGGTATACTCTGTGTTAACTATTACAACATTACAGCACACCAACCAAGCTGGTCAATCTGATTAAGAATAGTTACGAAGGAACATGCTGCGGAGGACAACTAACCAACCATTTCAAGGTGAAGACCGGAGTTATACAAGGCTGCCTGCTGTCCCCGTTCCTCTTTCTTCTGGTGATGGATTGGATTATGAAAACATGCACTACGCAGAGACGAAATGGAATCCAGTGGACACAACTAGAGGACTTGGACTTTGCTGCCGGGGGCGGGACGTAGTCCAGTGGTAAAGTGCTCGCTCAATGTGCTGTTGGTTTAGGATCGATCCCCATCGGTGGCCACATTTAGCTATTTCTCGTTCCAGCCAGTGCACCAGAAAGAAATGTTTTATTTAACGACGCACTCAACACATTTTATTTACGGTTATATGGCGTCAGACATATGGTTAAGGACCACACAGATTTTGAGAGGAAACCCGCTGTCGCCACTACATGGGCTACTCTTCCGATTGGCAGCAAGGGATCTTTTATTTGCGCTTCCCACAGGCAGGATAGCACAAACCATGACCTTTGTTGAACCAGTTATGGATTTCTGGTCGGTGCAAGTGGTTTACACCTACCCATTGAGCCTTGCGGAGCACTCACTCAGGGTTTGGAGTCGGTATCTGGATTAAAAATCCCATGCCTCGACTGGGATCCCCGAACCCAGTACCTACCCGCCTGTAGACAGATGGCCTGCCACGATGCCGGTAGCCAGTGCACCACGACTGGTATTTCAAAGGCCATGGTATGTACTACCATGTCTGTGGGATGGTGCATATAAAAGATCCCTTGCTGCTAATCGAAAAGAGTGGCGACAGCGGGTTTCCTCTCTCAATAGCTGTGTTGTCCTTAACCATATGTTTGATGCCATATAACCGTAAATAAAATGTGTTGAGTGCCTTGTTAAATAAATTTTTTTCTTTATTTGGACTTTGCCGACGATCTGGCACTGTTGTCCCACAGCCACCAGCAGATGCAGGAGAAGATCACTGAACTGGCAGCCATCTCTTCACAAGTGAGGCTTAACATACATACAGGAAAGACAAAGGTCCTCACAGTAAACACAGCCAGCACTGAGCCAGTCACACTGGAAGGAAATGCTCTTGAAGAGGTAGAGACCTTCACCTACCTGGGTAGTATTTTTAACAAGTAGGGTGGCACAGATGTGGATGTTAGAGCACGGATTGGCAAGGCGAGAGGAGCATTTATACAGCTCAAGAACATCTGGAGCTCCAAAGTGCTGTCATTACATATGAAGATATGCCTGTTTAACTCCAATGTGAAGTCGATGCTACTGTATGGAGCAGAAACATGGAGGACAACTAACACCACCATCAAGAAAGTACAGACCTGTATTAGCAACTTTCTAAGAAGAATCCTCCAGATTCGTTGGCCAGACACCATCAGCAACATTGACTTGTGGGAGAGAACACACCAACTAGCTGCTGGAAATGAGAGTAGGAGACAATGGGGATGGATTGGTCATATGCTCCAGAAACTAGCATCAAATATCACCAGCCAGGCTCTGATATGGAACCCACAAGGCAGAAGAAAAAGAGGCCACCCAAAGAACCCATGGCAAAGGGACCTCCAGGTGGACACCAAGAAGACAGGCAGCTTGAAACCAGAGCCCAGGACGGACAACTCTGGAAAACTGTAGTCAGTGGTCTGTCACAGAAGGGACGATGGGCATAAGTAAGAGGCAAAAAAAGAACCTTACTTTTTAGGTAACTGGGGCCAGAAGTATAACACTTGACTCAAATTAATTTCTGGGGTGTAGAGTTCATGAAAATATAATATGAATTTTTTTTTAAAAGGTGTATAAGATGGCGACCCTTTTCCCAACTGGCTGCACATCAAGTGAATGCTTTAACAATGGGTATGTCCCACCCCTCACTTGCAACTGATGTATCTTGTGTTGGCAGATCTATACTCAAAATGGAATCATCTGGTGCATCCCTTGCATACATTACCCTATATTTGCATGCTGCCGTGAAAGGTTGCAGGTCCAATGTCAAAACAAGCCCTTCGAAACACAGCAGGATGATCAGCAATTCAAAATCAACTGAAACAAATACTTTATGATGGTTTATCGCTATACTATGTCAATCAATAGAAGAAAAAACAAATTGTTTTGTTTGATGACACCACTAGAGCACATTGATTTATCAATCCACTATTGGATGTCAGACATTTGGTGATTTTGACATATAGTCTTAGAAAGAAAACCCGCTTCATTTATCTATTAGTAGCAAGAAATCTTTTATATGCATCATCCCATAGACAGGATAGCACCGATGACTGCCTTTGATACACCAGTTATGGTGCACTGTCTGGAGCAAAAAATAGTCCAATGGGCCCACAGAAGGGAATTGATCTGAGACCGACAGCGCATCAAGGGGCTATGTCCCTCCCTCCCAATGTCAAGCAATAGAGGCATCCATGCAGTCTGCATGGGGAGGTGTCTTCAGTTAGTATCCAATTCTTTGCAAGCACTCTTGTTATTGACAGTGTCACACAAACATTTTCAACAAGGCACAGTCAGCATTTATACAATGTCAAGCAATAGAGGCATCCATGCAGTCTGCATGGGGAGGTGTCTTCAGTTAGTATCCAATTCTTTGCAAGCACTCTTGTTATTGACAGTGTCACACAAACATTTTCAACAAGGCACAGTCAGCATTTATACAATGTCAAGCAATAGAGGCATCCATGCAGTCTGCATGGGGAGGTGTCTTCAGTTAGTATCCAATTCTTTGCAAGCACTCTTGTTATTGACAGTGTCACACAAACATTTTCAACAAGGCACAGTCAGCATTTATACAATGTCAAGCAATAGAGGCATCCATGCAGTCTGCATGGGGAGGTGTCTTCAGTTAGTATCCAATTCTTTGCAAGCACTCTTGTTATTGACAGTGTCACACAAACATTTTCAACAAGGCACAGTCAGCATTTATACAATGTCAAGCAATAGAGGCATCCATGCAGTCTGCATGGGGAGGTGTCTTCAGTTAGTATCCAATTCTTTGCAAGCACTCTTGTTATTGACAGTGTCACACAAACATTTTCAACAAGGCACAGTCAGCATTTATACAATGTCAAGCAATAGAGGCATCCATGCAGTCTGCATGGGGAGGTGTCTTCAGTTAGTATCCAATTCTTTGCAAGCACTCTTGTTATTGACAGTGTCACACAAACATTTTCAACAAGGCACAGTCAGCATTTATACAATGTCAAGCAATAGAGGCATCCATGCAGTCTGCATGGGGAGGTGTCTTCAGTTAGTATTCAATTCTTTGCAAGCACTCTTGTTATTGACAGTGTCACACAAACATTTTCAACAAGGCACAGTCAGCATTTATACAATGTCAAGCAATAGAGGCATCCATGCAGTCTGCATGGGGAGGTGTCTTCAGTTAGTATCCAATTCTTTGCAAGCACTCTTGTTATTGACAGTGTCACACAAACATTTTCAACAAGGCACAGTCAGCATTTATACAATGTCAACCATTTTTGCCTGGTTATGGGTATTAGTAATTTAACTTTTGGTGATATTACTGATGATGTATTAGTACTTTAACTGTTAGTGAGATTACTGATGATGTATTAGTAATTTTACTGTTAGTGATATTACTGATGGTGTATTAGTAATTTAACTGTTGGTGAGATTACTGATGATGTATTAGTAATTTAACTGTTGGTGATATTACTGATGATGTATTAGTAATTTAACTGTTGGTGAGATTACTGATGATGTATTAGTAATTTTACTGTTAGTGAGATTACTGATGATGTATTAGTAATTTAACTGTTAGTGAGATTACTTATGATGTATTAGTAATTTAACTGTTGGTGACATTACTGATGATGTATTAGTAATTTAACTGTTGGTGACATTACTGATGATTATATTTCATTACCATAAGGAACAGTTTTCACACATTCCAAAACTATAACTAAACACTTTTCATTCAGAAATGTTTTAATTACAATTTTAAATATATCTTTTACTTTTGAAAGTAGAATTTTAAAGTACAAATGTACAAGTCATAAATACACAATATTATCTTGAGCATACATGTTATGTACCGAAACAGTTTCAAAGAAAACTAAAAGCATAGGAACAAATATTTAACATTTGCAGAATAAAGTTTTAACATTTCTAAAATAAATTTTAGACAATTACTGCATGCCATTTATACAGTGGAGACTTCCAATTTCGTGGCATTGCTACAGTATTTGTCTGAAATGCAATACACCAAAGTACATGTATGTGTCTGAAGTGGAATACACCAAAGTATATGTCTGAAGTGCAATACTTGGAGGTTGCATAAATAAAATCCTCTGTAGAATTATTACAGGTTACGTTGGGGGTTTGTATTTTATGTTAAAATAATAAAATTTCTGTTTACAATTTAACATCATCACATTGGTCCAACTGTAGCAATGTGAGTTTGTTCATTTATTGATGAATGCAAAAATAATGTCAGAGAAAATCATATCTGATGACATTATTTTCTGGAGAAAAAAAAATCATCTGTAAATTTACATGTACATGTATGTGAGAATGGCTTCGCCGATTCAGTTTGAGGATGATTTTTTGTTGTTCATACCCCAATGAATGTAAAAGAAATAATGGACAATCCTTAACTGAATAACAATACTGAAAACCAATCTAACTTGTTCACAAATGTTTCTCTTGCTATTTCCAGGTGGAATTTGTTGTCATGTCATGTCATAGGGTTTTACGTGCATATTCAGAGCAAGCTGTTGTAGCGCACGCCTGTTGTGGGCGCAAGAGCCGGCCTTGGCCGGCTCTCCCGTCCATGACAGGAAAGGTTGGGGGAGGGGAAGGAGGGACCGCCTGCACTGGCAGGTGCAAGGGAGCACCAGCAGCCCGATTGAATCGGTAGCAGGCGGGTGGGGGTGGTGGTGGTGCTATGGAATTTGAATGGAGCCGTTAATGCCAAAGAGAAAGTGGTGCGCAATTTTGTTGAGGAAATTTTGGCGCAATTTTGAACGGTCGGTCGAAAGGTAAATGGCCGAGCTAATATAGGTTTTGATATTAGTGAATCGAGAGTAGCTTGATAATTTTAGACCTTTACGATGCTGTGGTGTCTCCCTAGGTTGCCCATAGGGCCCTTATAAAGGGCCTGACCGCTTCTGGTTATAATATTATTCATTTTTATATCATGAACTTATACTGTTGGAACGAGGGAAGGAGGGATAGGAATCATAATTTTTCTTTGCATCGATTCTGTAGAAGGGTGGGCATTGTTGCTAAACCCAGCCAATATTTATTTTGAATGATAAAAATAAATTGCATTCAAATTACACAGTTTTTAGTGAGAATTATTAAAAACATCTGAGATTAATTGCTATAAATAAATTTTAAAAACATCATAACTTATTAAGACACATCTGCACATCAAAATAAGAGTTATTACATACTGGATTCAGAATCATCTTAAAATATTAGTGACAGAGGAATTTTAGGCGGTTTTTCTGCACATTTTACCAATGTGATGATAGATCACAAAAATTGTGTATATTATTACAAGTGTTTTAATTGTAATAAATATTAAATAGAACCAGATTTATAGATCTAAAAAGACAGTATTTCGAACTCCTGCTGAAAATAGAGATTGCAGTCCAATAAATCTTTTGAACATATCTTGAAAATAGAGATTTCATTCCAATAAATATAAAGTTTTTTTATCAACATTGTAGTTACACTTACAGCATATAGAGTATTTTTAAATAGTTCATATTGAAAGTGACTACTCCCTGGTACATTGTATTAGAGATTTCAAGGCTTAAATAGAATAAAAACACTTTCAGTGATAATATTCTCTTCCAAGCCATTTTATATGTTCTGGTACAGTATTCTAAACATTTCATACATGGGTATTAAAGGAAGCACATGAGCTAGGTGATGAGTCCACTGCATCACATAGACAGACATTTACAAAGGAAGCACATGAGCTAGGTGATGAGTCCACTGCATCACATAGACAGACATTTACAAAGGAAGCACATGAGCTATAGGTGATGAGTCCACTGCATCACATAGACAGACATTTACAAAGGAAGCACATGAGCTATAGGTCATGAGTCCACTGCATCACATAGACAGACATTTACAAAGGAAGCACATGAGCTAGGTGATGAGTCCACTGCATCACATAGACAGACATTTACAAAGGAAGCACCAGAGCTATAGGTCATGAGTCCACTGCATCACATAAACAGACATTTACAAAGGAAGCACCAGAGCTATAGGTCATGAGTCCACTGCATCACATAAACAGACATTTACAAAGGAAGCACCAGAGCTATAGGTCATGAGTCCACTGCAGCACAGAAACAGACATTTACAAAGGAAGCACATGAGCTAGGTGATGAGTCCACTGCATCACATAAACAGACATTTACAAAGGAAGCACATGAGCTATAGGTCATGAGTCCACTGCATCACATAAACAGACATTTACAAAGGAAGCACATGAGCTATAGGTCATGAGTCCACTGCATCACATAGACAGACATTTACAAAGGAAGCACATGAGCTAGGTGATGAGTCCACTGCATCACATAGACAGACATTTACAAAGGAAGCACCAGAGCTATAGGTCATGAGTCCACTGCATCACATAAACAGACATTTACAAAGGAAGCACCAGAGCTATAGGTCATGAGTCCACTGCATCACATAAACAGACATTTACAAAGGAAGCACCAGAGCTATAGGTCATGAGTCCACTGCAGCACAGAAACAGACATTTACAAAGGAAGCACATGAGCTAGGTGATGAGTCCACTGCATCACATAAACAGACATTTACAAAGGAAGCACATGAGCTATAGGTCATGAGTCCACTGCATCACATAAACAGACATTTACAAAGGAAGCACATGAGCTAGGTGATGAGTTCACTGCATCACATAGACAGACATTTACAAAGGAAGCACCAGAGCTATAGGTCATGAGTCCACTGCATCACATAAACAGACATTTACAAAGGAAGCACCAGAGCTATAGGTCATGAGTCCACTGCATCACAGAAACAGACATTTACAAAGGAAGCACATGAGCTAGGTGATGAGTCCACTGCATCACATAGACAGACATTTACAAAGGAAGCACCAGAGCTATAGGTCATGAGTCCACTGCATCACATACAGACATTTACAAAGGAAGCACCAGAGCTATAGGTCATGAGTCCACTGCATCACATAAACAGACATTTACAAAGGAAGCACATGAGCTAGGTGATGAGTCCACTGCATCACATAGACAGACATTTACAAAGGAAGCACCAGAGCTATAGGTCATGAGTCCACTGCATCACATAAACAGACATTTACAAAGGAAGCACCAGAGCTATAGGTCATGAGTCCACTGCATCACATAAACAGACATTTACAAAGGAAGCACATGAGCTAGGTGATGAGTCCACTGCATCACATAGACAGACATTTACAAAGGAAGCACCAGAGCTATAGGTGATGAGTCCACTGCATCACATAAACAGACATTTACATCGGAAGCACCAGAGCTATAGGTCATGAGTCCACTGCATCACATAGACAGACATTTACAAAGGAAGCACATGAGCTAGGTGATGAGTCCACTGCATCACATAGACAGACATTTACAAAGGAAGCACCAGAGCTATAGGTTATGAGTCCACTGCATCACATAAACAGACATTTACAAAGGAAGCACCAGAGCTATAGGTTATGAGTCCACTGCATCACATAAACAGACATTTACAAGGAACAAATATACTCAACACAATTATTTACGGGTCAATAGTTATTTCCCGTATAGTTCTTTAATATGGTAAAAAAAAAAAAGGTGTCAACATTGTGGCTTGTACTTCAATTTAATTATTTAAACAACGATTTAGAGCAAACAAAATAAGTATAACTACACACCTATAACAAATCCTAGCCAAATGCATCTTTTGGTAGTGTTCATAAATGTATGACAAAAGCCAACTTGTGCAAGAATTTTGCGTGTATCTCGGATCAGATTTGACTGAAACAATGTTTAGAAGCCATCTGTGATCAGAACTTTCTCCAATAATATAACACTATCAAAATATCACCAACAAGTCTACGTTTAGAAAAGTTACTTACTTAGTTACTTACTTCTCAAATAATATAACACTATCAAAACATCACCAACAAGTCTACGTTTAGAAGAGTTACTTACTTAGTTACTTAGTTACTTACTTCTCAAATAATATAACACTATCAAAATATCACCAACAAGTCTACATAATAGCATGGTTTAGAAGAGTTACTTAGTTAGTTACTTAGTTAGTTACTTAGTTTTAATTTTTGGTTGCTGCTTACAGGTTATGAATGTTTCCCTGACCGATAAAACTGACTGTCGGTGACGGTTTAAGATTTTAAAATTATTACATGTACATTTGTATCTGTCAACCACAAGGAAATAACAGCCAGGTATATTTACTTACTGTATATTTTCGCCTATAAGTCAAATTGTTTTCACCAAAAAATCATTTTATAACTTGGAGGTTGACTTTTATTGTTCTCATGTGTTGAAAATAAGAAATCCTTCAATATTTATATGTTGTTTTTCATGGGTCGACTTATAAACGGGTCCATAAAAAAAATATGTTTTCAGGGCTTGAAATTAGGGACTCGACTTATAGCCGAGATTGACTTACAGGCGAACATATACGGTACATGTATGTTAGTTAATTATCTGATGGGAATAATTTAGTCTGAGTTTTGGGTTGGAGTTAAAGTTACATTATCTGGTTACCATATTATAACATCATGTACAAATGTCAAATACAAGCTCAAATGCACTTTTAAAAAAGTTGTGTATAGCGAACGGATATCATCAAATGTATATGCTTGATTCGTCACCTGTGCCGCTCGACAAAGCACAAACGACAGCCTGTTGTCAGTTTCAGTTAACACGTGCGTTTGCCGATTTCAAATTGTAGGGTTTGTCTCAAAAAATTAAAAGAGAAATCTTGCGCTGTAGTTAAAACCGGTTTGATCTTGACAACGTATTATCGAATCGTACCTTCCTATTTCAGAATTGATATTTTATAAAGTGTTAGTAAAACTTTCAAAGTTTAGTTTGTATACTAGTAACACATTAATCATGTATATATTTTTAAAATAAAATATACTAAAGTAGACAATGAACGTTTTCACTTATTAATTTTACGTGTTAAAATCAACAAATTCAAATAAATATTATTTCATTTGGAAAGGGTAAAGTTGGGAGGATGGGGTTGTTTAACGACATCAAAGATAAAGCATATTGATTTAATAATCATCCAACCTCATACAACTGTAAATAAAATGTGTTGAGTGCATCATTAAATAAAACATATCCTATCCTTCCTTCCTTCCATCTGCTGTTGGATGTCTAACATTTGGAAATTTTGACATATAATCTTAGAGAGGAATCGGGTGCATGTGCAGGGGGAGGGTATTGGAGGTCGAAACCCTTACTTGCCCAAGCTTAACAAAAATTTAAATGTATTTTTGGGGGTAGCATTGCCCCATATAAACTTCGCTTAACACAGTCTATAACCCCAACCCCGCTGAAATCCCTGCACACGCGAAACCCGCTACATTTTTTTTAAGCAAGGGATTGTTTATATGTACCATCCCACAGACAGGATATCACATACCATGGTCTTTTTGGGGATCGATCCTAGACTGAACGCGCATTTCCAAAAAACACCTTTTTAGGTCTAAGTAATGAATAAAAATAACATAATATTATAGTCTTGAAAAATGTTACGTAAATCGAACACAGTTCCCTCTTCCTCTACCCCTAGAGCATTACATAATTAGTAACACCCCCTTACATATAACGCCACTGTCAAAATTTCAAGGCAAATCCCCCATTCACCGACCCCTGGAAAGGCGTTGTACCATACCTCTATGGATATAAATATGTTTTGGAGATATAAGACGACCCCTCAATCAAGACAGTTAAATTTGTTCAAAAATTGCGAAATCTCATGTGATCTAGTTGGGGAATAATATACTTGTGATAAGCCAATGAAAACCGAGATCGGTACGAGCCCGTCAAAAGTGTTCCACTTTCAAAATCATGGCTTTGTTTTTGACCTGGATAAGTCATTGTAGTGAAACCAATGTGGAGAGTGGCGTCATATATGCACCAAACGTAATTGGATTTTCTGTTCTATATGCTTAAATAATAAAAATATTCCAGGGAATGTAGTTTTAATGTACATACATTTAAACTTGAACTTGAGTACAAACTAATATGTACGATTGCCAATAATTATGACAGTTTCTTTTAATCAGTTTTGCTACCGAGATTAGATTAAGTCATAGCAATACACATGTAATTAATTAAACACTGTCCACCCCTTTACATGTACATGTAGTTGGGTCCTTTATTGGAAATACATGTACCTTGTTAATTGTATTCAAGAAATATCAATAAGCTTTGGTATTGTGCAAATGTTATGTATATAGTGAAGGATTATTGTAGATCTGTGATTTGTCAAAAGGTACTAATAGTGTACGATTGGTTTTATTCAGATTTCATGTTTGTTTCCAACTATGCTATTATGTTGTTTTGTCATACGATAGTGACATAAACTATGCTAGGCACATATGTGACATAATATGAAATATTTCTTACAAAACAACAATACATGTATTAGATAATTTGTGAATAATTTCTAAGTAAGTTATTGTATTGAAACAAAGAATAATTAATGTCATTTACACATGTACAGCAGTGGAATCTAATTATGTATTAACTGTATGTAACTGATAATATGTTTATTTTATTAAATATTTCAGTAATGCTGGTTACAGTACATTGTATTTAAGAAAATTCCCTGTGCTTGCATGGTCATTTCATTTCAACTTCTGAACCAAAGGTTTCTGGATGTGTGTGAAATCTGAAGACTGCCGAAGTCTTAAACAAATGTCGACCTAGCAGACAGTGTTGGTAAGAGCCTTGATCTCGCCCTCAGTACGAGCCTCGATCTAGCCCTCAGTACGAGCCTCGATCTAGCCCTCAGTACGAGCCTCGATCTAGCCCTCAGTACGAGCCTCGATCTAGCCCTCAGTACGAGCCTCGATCTAGCCCTCGGTACGAGGCGCCTCAATCTAGCCCTCGGTACGAGCCGCCTCAATCTAGCCCTCAGTACGAGCCTCAATCTAACCCTCGGTATGAGCCTCGATCTAGCCCTCGGTACAAGCCTAGAGGAAGTTGATGAAGACGGGGTAAGAAGAAGACGAAGACACCTTTGAGGAAAAATCACGCATGCTATGAATCAGATACATAATTCTAGAAGTCAGCATGATATAACCAAAAGGTGACTGCAGAAAAGACGTGATGAGATACATAAAGATTTTTTACTGAAATTCACTGGGAAGCTGAACTTTTTAATGATAGATTTTCCTAGGAAGTCTATTTCGCTTCTTTCATTGAGTTTAATAAACACAGAGCAGAAATCGAGTCACGACTTGTGTTAACAATCAAATTTTAAATCCACAGTCTGTGTATTAAATGAACAACCTATCAATAGTCCAGCTTCTGGTGGACAGGTTTCAAACAGTGTTATTTCAACAATTGCGCTGTGAATGGTCTGTATGTAAATAGAGTCTTTGAATGGATGCACTTTAAATGTACCGTCTTCAACAAGAGCCTCTGTTCCAACAGTGATGGTGACAGGCGACAGTAACGGATTGAAAAATCTGACTGAATTTATAGATAAACTCTGCTTTCAGAACCTGTACAGAATATGTTTGTAGGAGAAGTGTTGTATTTATTAAAACAAGTAGAGATAATCTGACTGTTACTATTAGCAAATTTGATGGCAACTCTTTGAAATATGTTGAATTCATTGAAACCTCTAGCATTCATGTTCATGATAAACCCCATTTACCAGACATGTGAATGGTACAACTGAAAATGCATGTTGCAAATGATGCTGAAAGAATAATTTCAGGTCTGGGTTCTGGGGGGGGGGGGGGGGGGGGGGGGGGGGGGGTGATGTTATGCAATAGCATTACAAATCGTAAAAGAGCAATTTGGGCAAGAAAGTGACATTGTCAGAACTTTCATTAATAAGTTAACAAAAGGGTCAAACATTACATCACATGACAGACAAGGTTTACAAACTTTGTCACTTGATATATTATTAACTGTGTAGCTACTTTGCAATGCATGAATTATTTTTTCAGATACAAATACAACCAACGTACATCACGAGGCATCGAGAAGTAGATCGTCAAAAGGTACATTGTATATCAAGAAGTGGACCATCAAGAGGTACATCGAGAAGTGGATTGTGACGTCAAAAACAACGACGTTCATCATCAAAGGGATCACTGAAAACAATGAAGAACAAGAGAGTCAAACTGTGAGGCGGTTTCCTGATCACTTTATTTTAAAATGGATCAACGAAAACAATGAAGAACAAGAGAGTCAAACTGTGAGGCGGTTTCCTGATCACTTTATTTTAAAATGGATCAACGAAAACAATGAAGAACAAGAGAGTCAAACTGTGAGGCGGTTTCCTGATCACTTTATTTTAAAATGGATCAACGAAAACAATGAAGAACAAGAGAGTCAAACTGTGAGGCGGTTTCCTGATCACTTTATTTTAAAATGGAAAAGCACAGCGACCAAAATCCTAATCATGTTGAAACTCCAACCGTACAATATGTAAGTAACTTTGTGTGGAAACAACTAAAATCTGCATTTGATCCAGACCTTGGTGTCGTTGAAACTGGTTGTAAGAAAGACTGGATGAGTGAGCAGAATAAAGACAGGGCTTCTAGAATTTTAATAAAATCCACTAGCCATAGGATCAGTGATTTAAAACATTCGCTAGCCCTACTTTACCTTAAGTTACAAGTAATACAATTTTACTAAATAAAAGTAATAATCAGATAAGTCATCTAAAGAGGGAGATAGAGCTTAAAAACACTAACATTTGGGGGTTGGGGTGGGAGCAGGATTCATATTTACAAAATAGACTAAATTTCTACATTTGACAATTTTTTTTTTCACTTGCCGTCGGGCATGGCAATAGTAGTTATTTACTAGCCAAACATTAAATATAACTAATCATGGGAGTGGGGCTACCATAATCTAGAAGCCCTGTTAGGCAATGCAATAGTAGTTATTTACTAGCCCAACATTAAATATAACTAGTCATGGGAGTGGGGCTACCATAATCTAGAAGCCCTGTTAGGCAATGCAATAGTAGTTATTTACTAGCCCAACATTAAATATAACTAGTCATGGGAGTGGGGCTACCATAATCTAGAAGCCTTGAATAAAGACTATCGATGTGGTGTTCATTCAACACAGGATCTACCTGATCAGTGAAGAAGAATCATCAAGTGTTACGTGTGTAGTGAGAATCACAGGGCCATGGAATGTCCAGCTTTAGCGGACTCTTCAGCTGCTGAAAAGATGCAGTTTGTTAGAGTCGACTTTGCTTTGGCTGTTTGATCCAAGGTCACAATTCCAAAGATTGTAGGTCAAAGAAAGTGTGGGAAGAATGGTCACAGAAATGACAAGCAATAAATAACATGGTCAAATCTTTCCTAGGTGTCCTCGACAGATGTGTTACTTGTACAAGTAATTAAACAGTCTTAGCTTTATTTAGCTCAAATGACCAGGTATTACTTTCATTCTGGCAAACAATTAGTCTAAAAATTAGCATGACATGGTTAATTTCTGGAATATACTGTGTAAACGTTTTTTAATTGTGTAACTTGCAATAATGTTGAAAAATAGAAGTTAAACGGAGTAACATGTTTTTTATGAAAGCAAATGCAATACCATTCTAGTATTTTATTTTTCACAAATACTGAACAGACACAACGATTAGCTGCAGTCACAAGAGCCAGAAGTCACATGCTTGTATTACCTTTGGGGCAATGGATGACCTTAACATTGGGAGTGTGTTATTTGTCCGTTGTTAATTCCTATTGTGTAATAATTAAGAAAAATAACTGAAGTAGGCTTGACACTTGACTGTTCTTGCCGTTCAATGTCAATACTAATACACCGTCATCACCTATTAATTTTATCTGTTCAGACATTGTTGACAACAGTCGGGAATGAGGCTGGGACGTAAAATACACAATCAATATTAGGACCACCTCACTATTAAAGCCTATTTTAATAATTTCTGTCGATGGTCGCAATAGTGGAGTTTCACTGTACAACATAATAGTATGGATGCAAACAAACATGAAATCTAATAAAATCAATCATACACCATTTGTACCACTGACAAATCACAAATCTACATAATCCTCCACTAAATACATAAAATATGCACAATCTCAAAGTTTACTGACATTTCTTGAACACAAGTATCAATGTATTTCCGATAATGGACTCGCCTAAAGGGGTGGATGGTGTTTACATTCATGTTTAACACTAATCTAGATTTAAAAGGTGACAATTAATTATTATTAATACGCAATCTAATCTCAGTAGCTAACAAGTGCAAAACTGATTAAAAAAACCTCATAATTATTTGCAATCGTATATATTAAACAAAGTTTGTACTCCCTATGAAAATAATAGAATAACCCATTATAACATGTTCAGGAAACAAAGAAATTCCAACTGCCATTTAAAACTGTTCAAGGTTAAATTTACATTTAACGCCCACACAAATTCAAAACTAAATCATTCTCAAAACTAACAGCTAATTAGATAACTATCATAAATACCTGGGTGTGATTTCCTTGTGCTTGACAGGTAATAATAAAAAAGTTCAACTGTCACAGAAAATCACCTTTATCAGTCAGAAAATGTCACATGATCATGCATTTCTAATTAATTTATTGTATTTAAACAAATAATCATTAATGTCATTTTACACTTGTTATGTATAGCAGTGGAACTTAATTATTTGTTAACTATATACGTAACTGATGTTTATTTTATTAAATATTTCAGAAATGCTGGTTTTCATAAATACTGGAAATCATAAAATATTAGCAATCTTAAAATTTAGCTAAATCCAAATAAGTGACATATATTAGCGACATAGAACTTTAGCAAGGTTATCATATCAGAAACTAAATAAGGAATAAGGGTAAGTTTTAGGATCAACTGAAATAATGTTTTTGACATCATGAAAGATTACCGTCTTGTATGACCTTGCTACATTTCCTGACTTACAGTACATAAATAGTATTGAAGAAAATTCTTTGAGGTTGGTCATTCCATTTTAACTAATGATCCAGTCTATTAGCTCTTAATTAATTCTGTTCATTTATACTTTTCCAAAAAAGTAGGGGAACCTGAATTATTAATGTTAATATTAACTCATAGACCGAACATACGTTTTGACCACAGACATCCTAGTAAAGAACGTTCAGGTCTGTTTATCAACACACCGAAGCATATTCCATAGTTTAAATGTGCATCACACAGTTGCCCCGTACACGTCCGTGGGGTGTCATTCTCGATTTTGACAATTTCCAGGAAGGTCGATTAATCACTGTGGAACATTATTTCTGTCAATCTTTTTCATTCTGTTGACCATACAGTTGTTATTGTTTTGTTTTTAGTCATTTTTATTGTTTGAATTTACGATTTACTGATAAAAAAACGTCAATTTTCAAATTTCACTTCTGACCTCAATCGGTCATAAAACCTACTGTAATACTGAACTACCGGTTGTAATTTTTGCCCAATTAATTCACTATTATCATACAACCATTCTCCACAGCTAATATACCTTACAATTTTGGCAATTGTAAATTCTTATTAGAGTTCCAAATCTTTTTTGGAAGAGTATATTATATAGAGGAAATAAACGAGGTACCAAATATTATCAAATTTAAGTTCCCAGTGAAATAATGTTCACTTGCCACAAGCTTTAGTAAGTGCCAAATGAAAATTATTCACTATCGACATAAATTTTCTTATAACTGGTCTCGCGTTTGTTATTCTATTACTACTAGCACCTTGTAGGCCCTGTATAGAAATGACGTACATGTGAACAATTTTACACTATTTTGAGTATTGCTACAACTTAACATTTTATTCACAATCAAAGATAACTTTCAAAAACTAAAGTTCTACAAAATCTATAACTAAATGTATTAAAATAACATTTTATTACAAATTTAACAATAAAAACTGAGAGGAGTAAATGCAAACTCTTTAAACAAAGTGACGTCCAAATTGTAATGACATCATATTTAGTACCGGCAAAGTAATTGGTCTGTAAGCTCAAAAATCATCCAATAATATTGTCCGTTGCATCAATGCATGATAATTTCCCAGTGAGAAATTATGATTTTTATTTCCCAGGTTGAAGGCCTGCTTGGATAATAAATCAATGTATTTAGTATGTATCGGTTTCCACTGAGCACACATTTCAGCAGTGTCTCTGCCCTCACTGACTAGAACATGTTCTGATTTTCTACATCCATAAAACATGAGTATCCAGACTTCGCCATTTAAGGGGAGTTAGCAGTCTCGCTCCTCATTACTCCATTAGTTCATCTAGATAAACTTCTGGCGAGCCGCGAGCGTACACTTACTCCAGATTACTGTAGTTCAAGGAGAGTAATTTTTAGCTCCCCTTAGCATGCAAATTTGTATGTTAATATATTAAATGGATGCACGTAATCTGAGTTATGGGAGTAATTAATCAAGCCCCTCAATATAGTGTTCGTACATGTATACGTCTGTGCATGTGCAGTGTAATTATGGCCTCAGAACTACACAAGGCATTCATTCAGCTGATAGAATGTATAAATAGAAGTATATAGATTTAAAATTGTCTTATTTTAAAACAAACTACATGTATATTTACTCTACTGAATTTGACATTTCTCAAAAACAAGAGGCCCATGTGGCCTGAACTGCTCATCTGGGGCCTAATTAAAACAAGAGGCCCATGTGGCCTGAACTGCTCATCTGGGGCCTAATTAACAAGAGGCCCATGTGGCCTGAACTGCTCATCTGGGGCCTAATTAAAACAAGAGGCCCATGTGGCCTGAACTGCTCATCTGGGGCCTAATTAAAACAAGAGGCCCATGTGGCCTGAACTGCTCATCTGGGGCCTAATTAAAACAAGAGGCCCATGTGGCCTGAACTGCTCATCTGGGGCCTAATTAACAAGAGGCCCATGTGTCCTGAACTGCTCATCTGGGGCCTAATTAAAACAAGAGGCCCATGTGGCCTGAACTGCTCATCTGGGGCCTAATTAACAAGAGGCCCATGTGTCCTGAACTGCTCATCTGGGGCCTAATTAACAAGAGGCCCATGTGGCCTGAACTGCTCATCTGGGGCCTAATTAAAACAAGAGGCCCATGTGTCCTGAACTGCTCATCTGGGGCCTAATTAACAAGAGGCCCATGTGGCCTGAACTGCTCATCTGGGGCCTAATTAAAACAAGAGGCCCATGTGTCCTGAACTGCTCATCTGGGGCCTAATTAACAAGAGGCCCATGTGGCCTGAACTGCTCATCTGGGGCCTAATTAAAACAAGAGGCCCATGTGGCCTGAACTGCTCATCTGGGGCCTAATTAACAAGAGGCCCATGTGGCCTGAACTGCTCATCTGGGGCCTAATTAACAAGAGGCCCATGTGGCCTGAACTGCTCATCTGGGGCCTAATTAAAACAAGAGGCCCATGTGTCCTGAACTGCTCATCTGGGGCCTAATTAAAACAAGAGGCCCATGTGTCATGTGGCCTGAACTGCTGAACTGCTCATCTGGGGCCTAATTAAAACAAGAGGCCCATGTGGCCTGAACTGCTCATCTGGGGCCTAATTAACAAGAGGCCCATGTGTCCTGAACTGCTCATCTGGGGCCTAATTAACAAGAGGCCCATGTGGCCTGAACTGCTCATCTGGGGCCTAATTAAAACAAGAGGCCCATGTGTCCTGAACTGCTCATCTGGGGCCTAATTAACAAGAGGCCCATGTGGCCTGAACTGCTCATCTGGGGCCTAATTAAAACAAGAGGCCCATGTGTCCTGAACTGCTCATCTGGGGCCTAATTAAAACAAGAGGCCCATGTGTCCTGAACTGCTCATCTGGGGCCTAATTAAAACAAGAGGCCCATGTGGCCTGAACTGCTCATCTGGGGCCTAATTAACAAGAGGCCCATGTGTCCTGAACTGCTCATCTGGGGCCTAATTAACAAGAGGCCCATGTGGCCTGAACTGCTCATCTGGGGCCTAATTAAAACAAGAGGCCCATGTGTCCTGAACTGCTCATCTGGGGCCTAATTAACAAGAGGCCCATGTGGCCTGAACTGCTCATCTGGGGCCTAATTAAAACAAGAGGCCCATGTGGCCTGAACTGCTCATCTGGGGCCTAATTAAAACAAGAGGCCCATGTGTCCTGAACTGCTCATCTGGGGCCTAATTAACAAGAGGCCCATGTGGCCTGAACTGCTCATCTGGGGCCTAATTAAAACAAGAGGCCCATGTGGCCTGAACTGCTCATCTGGGGCCTAATTAACAAGAGGCCCATGTGGCCTGAACTGCTCATCTGGGGCCTAATTAACAAGAGGCCCATGTGGCCTGAACTGCTCATCTGGGGCCTAATTAAAACAAGAGGCCCATGTGTCCTGAACTGCTCATCTGGGGCCTAATTAAAACAAGAGGCCCATGTGTCCTGAACTGCTCATCTGGGGCCTAATTAAAACAAGAGGCCCATGTGGCCTGAACTGCTCATCTGGGGCCTAATTAACAAGAGGCCCATGTGTCCTGAACTGCTCATCTGGGGCCTAATTAACAAGAGGCCCATGTGGCCTGAACTGCTCATCTGGGGCCTAATTAAAACAAGAGGCCCATGTGTCCTGAACTGCTCATCTGGGGCCTAATTAACAACAGGCCCATGTGGCCTGAACTGCTCATCTGGGGCCTAATTAAAACAAGAGGCCCATGTGTCCTGAACTGCTCATCTGGGGCCTAATTAACAAGAGGCCCATGTGGCCTGAACTGCTCATCTGGGGCCTAATTAAAACAAGAGGCCCATGTGTCCTGAACTGCTCATCTGGGGCCTAATTAAAACAAGAGGCCCATGTGTCCTGAACTGCTCATCTGGGGCCTAATTAACAAGAGGCCCATGTGGCCTGAACTGCTCATCTGGGGCCTAATTAAAACAAGAGGCCCATGTGGCCTGAACTGCTCATCTGGGGCCTAATTCACTAAACTCTAGCAACGTTGCGATGTCGCAGTGCAATGCTAAAAGACTTGCTAAGAGGATGCTTTGTTGTCTAGCAGAGCCTAAGAGACCTTTGTGAATGAGGCCCTTGGTAAATAACAACACTTGGTCACGGCCATGAGAGGATCATTTGGACCAAGTTTGGTTGGTCGGTGAACTGGAGAAGTCAAAAATGTGAAAAGTTGACTGACAATGGATGATGGATGCCACACCATCACATAAGCTAATGACTGTCTTTATTTAATAAGTTCAAGTCATAATTATTGAGGCAAACATACTTAGTCATTAAAGACTTTTTGATATTAGTAAATACAAAATTTAATTTCCCTTGTATAATTTAGTATTATACAAGACAGATTAACATTATATTTCATGAAAATACCATCAAACCTGCTTATACTTCTAACAATGACATGTATGACAACCACTGATACAAATATATTTTACGTTTATTTTAAGGCCATTTGACAATATAGACCACATTTATCAAGTATCAGATGTCCATTATGGACATGTTCTGTATACTCCTCTTCATAAACACAGACTGTTTGAATCACTGATATGATGCGACATGACAAGGCTAATGCTACATTATATGTTCGACATTTATAAAAATATCCATCGACTTACTGTGGTTCTGAAATCCTAATCATTTAATGTTATTGTGCACAGAGTATATATGTACTCCTGCATTAAGCTCCCATACACTGGCACCACTAGCCAAGCATGTTTATTTACAAGCTGTATATGTTAACATCTATAGCTAAACGTTTTAATGTATAAATTGATAAATACATTAAGATCCATGTTCAGTATTGTCTGTTTGCATGCAGTACATGGCTGTCACTTGAAAATATTTACATCCATGTAAAAACACCGGCTACTTACGTAACTGTACATAAAATATAAACAGTTAACCTAGTGACACATATATCCGTTAACATTCCATTTATCACATCCATTTACTGTCCATAAAACGCCTCCAAAAACAGATGATTTCGAACCAATGGTTTTTAATGTTGCACGTTTCGGACACTACTCGAAAATGTTCCATTAACGGAGCAAGGATTCTCATATTATGACGTATCACAGACCTTCATTTTTTAAAAACCCAGGAGTGCTAAAAATCGCACTCCTCAAAATGCTTACGAGGGGGGTGGAAATCACACTCCTCAAAATGCAGATGAGGGAAAAATAGCACCCCTCAAAATAATCAGAATTAGAGGCAAGAGACCGAGAGGAATTGCACCCATGAACATGATTAAGTTTGAGGAGTAATGATTTCTAAATTAAATATCTTAAGAGTTAATGTTTTGTGTTTTCAAAATCATGAAACAGAAAGTAGAAATGTCTGCGAGTACATCGCTATGCTATTAACGAAAACAAAACCTGCTTTACTAAATTAGTTTTTTGTTGGTGTACGCATTTACTGTGATATCAACATGTATAAACATTGTACACATAGAATTATTGGACAACACACCTAATATTTTTTTCCTGTATGTGACCAAAATGACAGTGTAAAATAAATTTCTTAATCATTACCTGCATTGTACGAAATTAAACAAAACCGACGAGATCTTAATAATAAGTGAACTCCTAGATGATTGGCTCAATTAAAGATAAACAACCAATCGTGTTTCAATTTATAAAAAGTATTCTAGGAAGTTCATTGTGAACAGAATGGAAAGGTTTGTGGCGTTGTGGATTGAATTCAATTAAAATGGTAGAGTTAAAACAAAATACAAGTGTGATTTCTTCAATTTAGGGGCGCGTTATTTCGCGCTCGTCAGATTGAGTTGACGGGGGTTTACGGGCGTGATAGCGCCCGCGCCCGTCAAAAACGAAGGTCTGGTATCATTGGGAAGACCCTGTATTAGGAAACTATAGTTTTCTAGTCTCGGTGCTGGGATAAACAATGGCTTGGGACTTGCTTTCATTTAACTGATGGAACTCACAATTTGCACAGTGTGAGGTTCTCTGACCTGAAGTCAAACATGTGATTATATCAGACCAGATTACTTAGAATACTTACATCTTTTATGTATTCCTGTAGTTTCGAAAAGTAATAAAATCAGTTTTCACCTGATCTTGTTGGTGTTAAGTTGTGAGGGAGTCTCGAGAGATCCTTGGTTTTACGGACCTGGTTTCGGATATATGTGTCATGGTTTCACGGATCTGTTTAACACATGCATTAAACAGATCTGATAAATGGATCAGTTTGCAGACGTGTGTCGCTAGGTTTACATCCATTTAACAATGTACATTCAGACACAGTACATTGTTAACAGAACATATACCTAGTAACCTTCACGGCTCAAATGTCTGTACACAGCTGTTCATAGGAAATGCATAGCTGTTCACAGAAGTTATCCACATATATTAATATATCTAACAATGTCTGTTTACCATTCACATCCATCTTTAACAATATATGTTCACTTTAGCATCCATATCTAACAATGTCGGTTCACTGTTCACATTCATCTCTAACAGCAACAATGTTCCCTTTAATATCATCTTTAACAATGTGTGTTCACTTTAATATTCAATGCCAACAATGTTCACTTTAACATCCATCTCTAGCAAAGAATGTTGAATTTCACATCTGTGTCTAGTGAAGAATGTTCACATTAACATCCTTCTCTAAGAATGTCTATTCACGTTAACATCCATATCCAAGTTGTTTCATGTCCATTCCAATTGCAGGAACATTCTTCAACTAGCATATCCACAACCATATTAAACCCTGTCTGTTCACATTAACAACCACTGGTAGGCATGTTTAGTTATCGCTGGTGTCAGGAAGCTGGTTTGTCACTGTCTGACTGGTGATGTGATTCAGCATCGTCCGACTTGTTCACAGAGGACGGAGTGTCTGCTGACGCCGATGCGCTTGCCTCAGTTTCGAGGAGAAGACTGATTTGTCTGCGAGCACTATCAAGAAACAAGTCCAGGGTGGAGAGATGTCGCTGGCGCAGCACCGAATCAGCCTGAAGAGAAAATAAGACCTGAAAACGATTGTTTGTCTAACATCTAGAGATTGTTTGTCTAACATCTAGACATTGTTTGTCTAACATCTTGTCTAAAATCTAGACAGTGTTTGCCTAACATCTAGAGATTATTTACCGGCCTCGGTGGTGCAGTGGTTAAACCATCAGACTACAGGCTGGTAGGTACAGGGTTCATAGCCCGGTACCGGCTCTAACCCAGAGCAAGTTCTTAAGGGCTCAATGGGTAGCTGTAAGGCCACTACACCCTCTTCTCTCTCACTAACCAACAAACAGCTAACTCACTGTCCTGGACAGATAGCCCAGATAGCTGAGGTGTGTGTCCAGGACAGCGTGCTTGAACCTTAATTGGATATAAGCACGGAAGTAAGTTGAAATGAAAGAGATTGTTTGTCCAACATCTAAGCACATTTTAAACCTGGGCTGTTTGGTATCTAATATAGGGTTATTTTGTCATTTAATCTAGAGAGTGGGAGGAAGCCCACTACTGTCACATACATTACTCCATACATTACTCCTGCAAAAGTCACAAGGAATATGATCCTTCCCATAGAAAGAATACATCATTGTCTTCGACACACAAGTCATGAGGCACTTAGTGGGATAGCAAAAAAACTTCAGTCAGTTGAGGACTGATCCTACAACATCTCGTTTAAGTGCTTTATCACTGACTAACATCTCATCCCCAAAACTAGATAGTCAGATACTTTTAAAACATCAGCGATACTGGTATTGTCATAAAACATAAACAACTATTTAGAGACTTTTTTTTTTTAACTGGCATAATTACTAAAAAACATTATTTGAATCCATTACAGTAAAATTTCATGAGGAAAAACATTTACAATCCCAAATTTAAATTTCATTAGTTTCGTGCTTAAGTGTGATCTAAAGAAAGCTAAAGTGAAGATTTAAAATATTAAGTCATCCACACATGCTAAGCCTTGAGGTCCTAGTTCCTCTAAGTAGACTGAACAAATGTATGTAGACTACAAATCTCTATGTGGGTAGTGAATATCTGAAGGCCCCTGGAGCTCTAATTTGGCCAATGGTCCAGGATATCACTATCAACCCCAGCTAGGGTTTTTTCATGTGTCAATTACTGCCAGTCATACCTGTCTCTGTTCCTGGACGTATGACTTCATCTCTCGCTGAGCTGCCTCTTGGGTCTCCTTAACAGCTTCCCTAGTCTGCTCCTTCGCATCCTTCAGGGACTCCTCCAGTAACTCCTGAAAAACAGCAGTTATTACAAGTAAACATAACAAAAACGGTCACCTGCATCTTTCAACTATCACCTGCATCTTCCAACTAATCCACTAGCCCTCGGTCCTGGTTAGTTAAGTTTAGGTTTAGGCTGTATTACTATCATACATATGGCACTAGCCAAAGCTTCTATGAGGACTAGCCCTCGGTCCTGGTTAGTTTGGAGAAAACTTGGGAGTGTTTTCTCTTTTATAGATACATTACCTGTCCTCAAACAAGGGCACCTCCCCCCCACGCAAGTGGTCTGGTCCGAACATCCCAACAGCCAATGGGATGGCCTAAATTCTTCTACTGCATACTGCTCTCTAGTTCCGGTCACATGACTGTAACTTCCTTCTTTTTCCCTCAGCGCATCGCACGGAGAACAGGAAGCGGGGAGGCCCGGGCGGGATGAATCTTGAGGACAGGTAATGTATCTATAAAAGAGAAAACACTCCAAGTTTTCTCCATTTCTATAGCCATTACCTGTCCTCAAACAAGGGCAGCATTCAACAGATGGTGGTGGGTGCCGAGATCCGTAGATGCTTGTGATAACTCCCCAACCGGAAAGAGGCTGACTAGTGGAAGAATAAGGCCAACCTTGGTAAGCCCTCCTCCTAGGGATGCCCGTCACAGACCAATGCAGGTGATGTTAGTAACAACAACCAGAATGGTGGCATCCGTCAGCAGTGGCAGGTACGGCTCCCAGAACAAGGACCAGGAGGCGGCTGCCACATCTCATGCTGGTTCTGACAGGTGGGAAGTCATAGCCACCAGGGATGCAGGTGTTAGGTAACCCTCACGTATTGAAGTGTTATTTGTTTCAATAACAAGCGACAACCTAATGAGGTGCATCCGTCAGAACATTGAACAGAACAAGCCCCCCGAGTGTTTTCTGTCTAGTACACCAAAGAACTGTTAGTTCAATAACGACAACAAATAACCACATGCAGTTCAGGGTAAAGGTTATCGAGACAAAAGTTCCGGCACCAGTGCGTGAACTGTGCAAAAGAACAAAAGTCTAAGCAATCCTCACCTGTCGATTCAGTGGACATCTCGGTATGCAGCCCAGAATCAGACAGACATCAACGGCGACGAGGACGGCTTGTATTCAACAGAGTCTGTGCAGCAACAACCGGACCCAGATGATGGAACCCCTCAACGTCTTCTGTGGAGACATCCCTCAGATAATAGTTGGCGAAGATGGAGTCCGTAGCCCAGAAACAGCCAGTGATGATGTGCTGAATGGATGTGTTGCAGTGCAGGGACATCGTGGCAGCCAAGGCACGGAGTTCATGCGGATTGGAAGCAGACGGAGCAGGTAAACCCTCCTTCTGATAGGCGGTCAGGATAGAAGACCGAATCCAGGTGGCCACCGTGTTCTTGGTAATATCCCTCAACCGACTCTGGTTACAGAAGAGGAAAAGTTTTTTACGATGTTGTCGAAAAGATCTGGTCCTCTCGATGTACTGGTGCAGGGCAGGTGCACAACAGGTGCAGGGCAGGTGCACAACATACAAGCGAGGCGCTTGGTCTGGTAACTGATTCTTTGCAACAAAGGTCATGAGTAACCCCAAGTTGACTGCACGCCGATCTCGGTGAAAACGTACCAAGTCTACATCAAGAGCATGGAGTTCTGAGACACGGGCAGCCGTGGCGAAACCGAGTAAAAACACTGTCTTCCGCGTCAAATCTTGCAGGGAAGAGGATTCGATAGGCTCATAAGGTGCGGTCGATAACGCTCGTAACACCAGATTCAGGTCCCATCTTGGTGGCCGAAACCAGTGTACTTGATCTTCAAGGCGAAACCCTTTGATCATCTTATGGATCTCAGGAATACCCGATAACTTCGTTCCAGTAGTGACATCACGAACAGTAGCGATGATGACCGAAACGTACCCAGCGATGGTAGACCCCTTCAATCGTAAAGTGGTCCGCAGATACAGCAAAAAATCAGCAAGACGAGGTATCTGAATCGTCTGAGGTTTGAGTTTTTTTCCCGACACACCATCGGTGAAAGCAAAGCCATCTGACGTTGTAAGCCGCAGTAGTAGATGATCTGTGCGCTTTCAAAATGGCCGCCGTAGACTGTGAAGAAAAACCTTTCTTCCTCAAACTCTTGGAGATAAAGTCCACGCGTGCAGTTGGAACAACTGCGGACGTGGATGGTATAGTCTTGACGTGGGATGCAGCAACAGATGATCCCAGTCTGGCAGCGGTAAAGGATGTGGATCGGCAAGACGTATTAGATCTGGATACCACATCCTGGATGGCCACATCGGAGCAATGAGTAACAGGCGACAATGGTACAGCTGAAACCTCTGCAGCACCCTTGGAAGGAGGATTGGTGGAGGAAAAGCGTATGCGTCCATCTGTTCCCAGCTGATGGCCAATGCGTCGAGATCCAGAGCTTCAGGATCCGGCACCGGAGACACGTAAACCCTCAGCTGATGGTTGAATCGTGTGGCGAAAAGATCGATGTTTGGTGTCCAAAGTCTGTTGCACACCCATCGAAACGCTTCCGGATGGAGCATCCATTCCGTCGGCTGTGGAGACGACGGCCGGGACTATGTGTCGGCTAGTACATTGGAAACCCCTGGAATATGACGAGCCCGAAGTTGCAATGGAATTTCGTCGACCAGCTTGTAGAGACGATAAGTCAACTGCAGCAGACTGCTGGAGTGAGTTCCGCCCTGACGACTGATGTAAGCCGCCGCGGTAGTACTGTCTGTGGCCACCATGAGAGAGGCTTCTGTCAACATCTGTCGCCAATGAAGGATAGCGTAGTAGACTGCCAACAACTCTAGCAGGTTGATGTGGAGTCCGAGTTCGCCGGGAGACCACAGCCCTGAAGTAGTCTGGTTGCTTAGATGGGCTCCCCAACCTTCCAGTGACGCGTCGACGAACAGGTGATGAGTGGCTATGAAGGCCCGCATAGAGACACCTAAGACGTTCGATCGGAGCTGCCACCACTGCAGGCTGGAGCGTAGATCGTCCGGGAGTGAGATGATCAAGTCTGGATTGTTGAAACGAACAAACGGGTTGAGAAACATCTGCAAGCGCCGCAACTGGAGACGACCTCTGAGTGTCAAATCCTGGGCGGAAGTGAGGAGACCCAGGAGACTCTGCCAACCGCGGAAGGTCATTGGAGCGGTGAGGGCTATGGCAATCATGGTCTGGATCTTCTCCCAACGGTCTAAAGGAACTTGAACGAGGCCCAGGTCGGGTCGAAGCCAAGCGCCTATGAACTGTAGAGACTGCGTGGGAGCCAGTTGAGATTTCTCGATGTTGATAATCCAACCCAGATGCTTGAGAAAGTCCATGATGAAGGCAACATGTGCAGTCAGCCCTGTCTTGCTGTGACACTTCATCAGGCAATCGCCGAGGTACGGGTAAAAGGATATATCTCTGCGATGCAGGAAGCGGGACATCGGAGTCATGATTCTGGTGAACAGCCATGACGCTATGGATATCCCAAAGGGCAGGACTGTCCATTCGTAATGCCGACCCTGTAGCACGAACCGCAGGTAGTGATGAAAATCGGCATGCATCGGAACGTGCAGGTAGGCGTCCTTGAGATCTAGCGAGGCAAGCCAGTCCCCCGGTCTGATCACAGCTATGATATCTCGCAACGTTAACATCTTGAAGGTCGGAGGAGGAGACAGGTAGTGGTCGTTTAAAAACGCCAAGTTGTGGATCATTCGCAGCTCCAGAGAATCTTTCTTCGGTACGAGAAAGATGTCCGAGTAAAAGCCGGGTGTTAAGTGTGCTTCCGAAATGCTGCGAACGGCTCCCTTCTCCACCAGTTTGTTGACGGACTCCTGTAGAACCTTGACTTGCGCGACGGACTGCCGCGGTTCTCGAGGTGAAGTGGTCAATGGAGGGATGGCAGACAATTGCAGACGATACCCTGTCTTCAAGATCGACGTAATAAACGGATCTTGGCAAAGTGTCTGCCAGTTTCGCCAATAACGGCGAAGTCGACTTCCGACCATGGATCTTCCGACCGGTGTGTTGAACACCGGAAGCGTCAAAACCGAATCGTTGTTCTGGTTCAAAATCAGGGGCGGGCGTAGGTTGAAGCAATCTGAGCAGTCCACGATCTGTTGGCTGGCGTCAACGTCGACCAGGCTTCCCCTGGGTCCGAGCTGGAGGACCGGATGGTCGTCTGTCCGGAAACCGTCGAGAAGGTTTACCTCGAAAGGAACCTCTCCAGCGCTTAGATGGTGGTTGTGGAGTGAATGTAGACTTTCGCTTCGTGGATTCCAACGTCGAAATAAGTTGCAACGCTTTGACAGTTGCTGTCGACTGTTGGTCCTTATCATTGGCCTTCACCACATCAGAAACCTTGCCTGCAAACAGCTTCGTTGCGGACCACGGTTGAGCTAACAGCTCCTTCTTATGCTGGAAATCCAAAGTGGATTTTTTCAGATAAGCCTGGCGACGGTATTGCATCAACATCGAAGACATCGAAGTCACCGAAGATGTCAGGAAAGCTAGCATCTGTGCCGATTGCTGAAACAGCGCGTAGCACCGTGCATCTTTTGCCTGGGTGGCCATCGCAGCAAGGAAAACGTCCAAGTAAGATAACACAAACAAGCAACGTCTCTGGGCAGTATCCATGGCTTGTACTTGTTTGTCTGTCAAATCCACATAGTCTGGAAGAATTTCAAATAACCTGGAATTTTGGTGTGCAAAGCATTTTATTGCATTTTTTAAGTCTGTTTATAGTGCTGATTGCAAATCCAGTTGATGCCACTCTGTAACGTTTGGGCAATTTGAGTTATTGAGCCTCAAAATTACGGCCATCTTGGATTTACGTAGAATTTGTAACTTAACGCTCGGTTATTGGAATTTAACAAACTTTTTTTTTAAATACCTTGTTTTTCACTGAATAAGAGACTGGTTAACATTTAATGACTGTAAAGTAATTATGTATCCTAGATTTTGGTCATATCCATATTGGATTTTATTTTTATATCTAACTTAGTCTTCCATTACAGGTACTGATTACGCATTTTAAAAACCACAAGAAGCTGGTTCATTATTTAATGTATTACCATGTATATACTATGGAGCCATTCAAACTTTATGTAGGCAATACAAATACACAATTATCAATGTAAAATATGTATGGAGTATGCACTGGCTTTTTCCAATCGGCAACCTAAGTCATTCAAAGTCATTCAGTCATCCGATAATATTCAACAATTACTATAGGATGTTTTCCTAACCAACTACCTCTGGCAAGCTGCTGTTGGCATCACATATCAGGCACATTCAAGTTCGCACATACAAATTCTCGATCTCAGTTTCACAGAGTAGCATCATTCTCATCTTCATCCTCATTGCATTCTTCATCATTATCAGATAAAGATATTGTATCCTGAGTATGTTGACTGCAGTATACATCAAACTTCCCTCGACAGTTACAGAGCATGGTGCATGCCAGTTTTGCTGCGAAACAGCTGCATCTATTTGTAGCACATGGTGGTCTGATCGACAAGAACACTTTATTAGTTGCAGGATTTCTGGTGGAGCAGCTGATGCATTATTTGGAATTCCAACTGGGATCAATGTTTTGGCTTTTGCATCACGTGTCCATCCAAAATGTATTGGATCCAGTGATGGTGGATCCGGAAGAGGTGCTGCGTACCATTGTATTGCCTGGAAGTGAGCACGCTTAGGATTTTCCTGAAATGCCTCGGTTGTCGGTGGAAGGGATGATAACTGTGGTGCTGATTTACGTGCCTTTGCCGTTTTGAATGACCATGCTGTTATTCTCGCCTGTGTCATATTGTTACTTGGGTGCCCATAGCAGCTACTAATGAGGAAAGTAGCTTCTTGTACAACCTCTTGTATATCTGCATTGATCAGTCCCACTTTGTTCAAAGTAACTCCTGATTTCAACTTCTTGAGAACTGTTGCTTTTCCAATACCATGACACTGAGCAACAGTATCGCACCCAGATATTGCATGTGCAGCTAGTATATGTGGTACAATGTCGATGTGTTTTTCTACAGTTTGTCCAATGTCTATTAGCTTTCTTTCACCACTGGTAGCTTCCATCGTTATCGTGGCTGACAAATGCAAATTTCCAGTAGAAATACACTAGCAGAACAAACACATCAGGTGTCATCGCATATGACACGTACACTTTTATTCCCACAATGCATTAACAGCATGAATAAGTTGTTGCACGATGATTATATCAGCTTCTTCCTGAGTGGTTTTCAAGTCAGTTCTCTGTGTGTCAATGTTCTGCAACACTTGTGTTGGAACATCTAAACTGCCAGTTACAACAAGCATGTTTGACATGTCCTTTGATTTGACACATTCAGTGATATTTGTACATATGATGTCAATTAATTGTGTCTTGTTTTGAATGTTTGTCAGAACAACAGACTTGGATGGTAAAGGAGTTTGTCTGGTCAGCTTATGGGCCCTTCCTGCTGCTTTGCCACGTTCAGCTCGTGTAGTGGACTTTATACTATATGCATAGTATCGATCAAATACTAAATACACTCGACTGCATTTGAGCTTCCACAACACATACTCTGTAACATTCGACACAACGTCAGAAACAGTTCCTTTTGAAGGCCAATGGACAATCCATAATATCGCAGAGCCATCTATTATCACTGCTTCTGGTACAGCATACAAACGTGCAGATACTTCAATGCTTGTTTTATTCTTCAATACAGCTTTGTTCTTTGCAATACGCATGTCACCTGAATCCAGAAACATTGCAGTCGGAATTGGTGCCAATTCATATTTCAGCACATCGTCCATTGTGAGTGAATCACGAGAGAGTTGCAACGCTATCACACATGAGTAAATCAATGCTGTATCAACCACATCAACTTCTCCAACTGTGATAGATTTTGTTACTGATTCCATTGTTACCACTTTCTTACTTAGCGGTGCATAGAATCCATCAGGTAAGTTTGATTTGAACGTCTGTAACTGCATACAGCCTATCTCATGAGCTCTATCCACATTGACTGCATTGGTTGCCACTTTCCCGGTAGCAGTGTTCACCAATTCCTCTGGATGTTCTTCTGGAATAAGTGGCGAGATACATGTACTGAGCATATCACGAATCTTCTTTCTGTCTTCGTTATCCAATTTAATTCTGGATATACTCTCTTCTTTATGAGATGTTACATGACTGGACTTGTAGTTTTCATCCAGTTCCACCAGGTCTTTCTGCAGCTGACTTCTGATGTGTAGACCGAGTGTCCAGCGCTGCAAGGCTTTCTGGTTAAGTGTAATACCTATTACTCTACCTGGACCATGGCCATATCTCATCATAGTTGTTTCATTCATCATGTCGCTCCAAATGGCATTCCATAGGCCTGGCGTATGTCGTATAAAATGTTCCTTGTCCATGAAATGTTTAAGGAGATCTTTAGGCATCTTTGCCATCTTCATGGAATAGATCGTGCCATATCGGAAGTAGTTCCAGTGGGCAGCAGCTCCAAAGTATGGAAGCATACGATCAGTAGCTAGTAAGTGAAGTGGCCACTCACCTTCTCGTTCTGCGCGGACATACAGCATCATGATCAGTACTGGTTTAATCAAGGAATCAAGCCAGAGACGAGTAGTACGACTTTGAATTGCTCTCTGCTCGAGGATCAACATCAGCGATTCGAAACTCTGCACATCTTCATGCATAAATACTGTACGTAGAACTTTTACAACCACCATGCGCGTATGTTCTGGGGAACTACATGTCTAGCATGGGTAAGTATGTCACTTTAGTTGCTGGTTGTAGTGTCCATCCAGCTTCTCGAACTTCTTTCACATTGAAACCATTGTACTCGGGTGTCTTATCATCACTGATTATTGATTTCAAAAACATGAAGTCAATATGCTGAGCCCTTTGTAATGAAACAACTTGATGGGCCAGCACTTTAAGAGCTGTCACTGCATGTTTAGCTTCACTACTTGGCATTGGTAATGACATGTGTCCACATCTTGAACATTTATGTCCTTCAAGTCTACTTTTCGCAACCTGTTTATGAATTTGTTTGCTTCTTTGTATTCACTGGCTGATCCATTTTCCTGGGTTATGATCACAGCCATATTGTGTGTTTGTTTAATACCATTAGGAAATGCGATATTGGCATCAAAGTTGTCACCAACAGCTTGCACAAGCTTCCCTCCAGACACTAGGCATTTTTGTTTCCCAGTTTTAACAGCATCAGCAGAAGCAGAGGCAGTAAACTGTTGGAACTCATCGTATGTAGTTGCAATGCCAAAACGATGCAGTTCTGTGATTAACTTCTTACTCTGCAGTAAGTTTGTAATTGCAAGTTGAAGTTGCGTTGGTGACTTGCTAATGTGGCTCGTTATTACAGAAGCCACAAAGGCTGATGGCAAATCGGGAACTTTTGATTCTTCAAGGAGTTGGAGTAGAGTTGAACTGACACCAGTGTTAATGTTATCTTTGTTAAGTCTCACATTGTACACAGATTTATCTGGTTTTGCAGTTTCTTTCACAATATCAGTAGCAATTTTCTTAAGGTAATTACTGTCATCATTTGCGGCTACAATATTTATGGCACATGTTTTTCTGAAAACGAGCAAACTAGCAACACCAGGTGATGACAATACAATTAATGGATCACCAAAATGGTCACAAACTAAACTAATCAGAGTTTTACGACAAAGACTACTACCACCATACTCCTGATACATATCTAGCAATTCTACACTATTCCATATGTGCTGTTCATCAAGCAACATACTGTTGATGACTCCTTTAAATGCTGCATCCACTTCCCCACCAGGATTTGCTGTGGTTAAAAGATCAATGTACTTTGAGTGCATGAATAGTGCTTTGCAGTCATGGTGGTACCGCGCATCTGCTGCATGAAGATCAGCGATTGCCGCAGATATTCTAATGCGCACTTGGTTGGACCACTCATCATTTCGGATGTCACACACAGAAAGGATGACATCCTTAAATGTTTTCTGGTTGGGACGATCCACAGTCCTCACAACTGAGTATCTTCTCCATCTATCTGCATGCTTAGGGTCACGTTCTGCACAACACTCGACACAAAATAAGCAGTCTGTGATGAAAGAGAATATTTTCTTTTCCGAACGACGTGTACGTTTCTGTGCTGGTTCACCTACTGCTGCTTCTTTAAGTTTCTTCTTTTTAAATCGTTCAATATGTGTCATTGATGTGTATGTAGACACACATGATCTGTGACAATGTATTGTTAAGTGTGATCTGCTGTCAACTGTTCGTGTAAACGTTTGTGTAGATCATCTCCACGTATCTGACTTGCAGCGATTATGGACTTTACACGAGTTGGACCTACAGTACTGACATCTTCTTCTCGACTGCAATTAAATATACAATGTTCAGCCTCTTGTGTACTCATTACTTCATCAGAGGGTGGTACTCATGGCATCCTATTGGAAATTATATCTGTAAAGGAAACAAACATGCCACATCTGTTAAATGCTCACCGTTTGACATCAAACAAATATTACTTAATATGGCTTCCAGAATCCATGATGGTGAATTATTTTACAGTTACTAAACATGAACCAGTACCTTAGTCAGTGAAACAAGTTGCTATTTAAAAAAAAATCCATCAAAATCCGTTAACTGAACGTGAAGTTACACATTATATGTAAATCCAAGATGGCCGCCGCTTTGAAGCTTAATAACTCAAATTGCCCAAAGGTTACAAAGTGGCATCAATTGGATTTGAAATCTATACTATAAATAGTCTCCATAAATGCAATAAAATGCTTTGCACACCAAAATTCCAGGTAGCATGTAAAAATAGCAAACTTCCCCCGGACTAACAGTTGACGACTTCCCAAGACGGTGAACATCTTCATCCAAAGACAGAGCTCCATCTGTAAAGGGCATGTCAAACACCGGATACATACGGTGATTCCAAGACGGGAAGGCGACGAAGGACGCTGTGTCTTTAAAGGTGCGGTCTAAATCTGTCGCCACCTCGGATACGAGTGTACCGGCTGCCAAGGAACGGATCACCACATCTTCCGGAGGGACATCAGTCGCTATCATCGGTGTCGGTCCCTTCTTGGACGGCGTTGGTGGATGTGGCAAGGACGGCAACATGTCATAGACGACCGCCAAGCAATCCCTCATAGTCATATGGTCAGGAGAGTCAGGCTCATCAAGGATGGAAACCGCTGTAGGCGCTGCATCTCCAAAGTCTCGAAGCACTCGAGCACAGGCTAATCGATCCGCCGAAACAGAAGCCACTGGTGAACCGGACTGTGGACGGTCCTGTCGAGAACCCTCGGAAGCCTCAATAGAAGGTCTGCGCTGCCGATCCACGGAACCCGTAGGGAGCCGTGCAGGTCGTGGGGAACAGCTACGGTCCCGGCTCCGGTCCCGGCTCCGCTGCGCCGAAGATGACTTCCCCGCTGAAGATCGGTGATCCTTGGAAGCCGTGGAACGTCTAACTGATTGAGTCCGCTTGTCAGATGGCTGCGTAGGAACCGCAGGCTTGTCATCTGAAGTCCTGCATCCTGGAGCCGCACCCCCCAAAGAGGGGACTGGAACCGGACCTGACCCCAAACCCGCCGGTTCTGGTAAGGTCGCCATCGACACCATAGTCTCTTTCAGCATAGTGGGTAGCATCGAACGTAATACTTCTGCTACGGAGTCCGCAATTGACGGCAAATACAAATACAAAACCAAAGGTCTTATAAAAAAAGTTGACTCCAAACAGAGCCAAGCAAAAGGACGTCCAGACCCTTTAGCGAAGAGAAAAAGAAGGAAGTTACAGTCATGTGTCCGGAACTAGAGAGCAGTATGCAGTAGAAGAATTTAGGCCATCCCATTGGCTGTTGGGATGTTCGGACCAGACCACTTGCGTGGGGGGGAGGTGCCCTTGTTTGAGGACAGGTAATGGCTATAGAAAAAGTTTAGGTTTAGGCTGTATTACTATCATACATATGGCACTAGCCAAAGCTTCTATGAGGACTAGCCCTCGGTCCTGGTTAGTTAAGTTTAGGTTTAGGCTGTATTACTATCATATACTCTTCAAAAAAAGAAACGCAAAAGGGTACAAATGGGTTATAACTCCGATTTTATGTTTCCTACCGGTTCATGCTTTGTGAATATAAGGTCATTGCATGTCCCAAACACATTCCCACGGTTACATTCGATAAAACGCAGCTACTGTAAAATAAAGTTTCAAAATGTGAATATTCGCAAAAACGCAGCCACGTGCAAACCATGTCACCACTGCACGTGCGTTGTCTGCACGTGCAACATGAACACCGACAGTATAAAAGTGCAGGGTGTTCGCTTGCCTGGCCTCTGTATCTGGCCGACAGTTGACAATCCAGGACATGCCACGTCTCAGTGAACCGCAGAGAAACAATGCCATCGGCCGACTAGACGCAGGCGAATCCAGAACGGCCGTTGCCAGGGCATTCCATGTGTCCCCAAGCACCATCTCCAGACTGTGGGACCGTTACCAGCAACATGGATCAACACGTGACCTCCCTAGATCCGGTCGACCACGGGTCACTACCCCCGGGCAGGACCGCTACATCCGGGTACGCCACCTTCGGGAACGATTGACTACTGCCACCTCCACAGCCGCAACAATACCAGGTTTGCACAGGATATCCGACCAGACCGTACGGAACCGCCTACGTGAGGTAGGAATTCGTGCCAGACGTTCAGTTCGAGGTGTCATCTTAACACCACAACACCGTCGACTCCGACTGCAGTGGTGCCAGATTCATCGACAATGGCCTCAACTGCGATGGAGACAGGTGTGGTTCAGTGACGAGTCCCGATTTCTGCTCCGACGTCATGATGGAAGATGTCGCGTGTATAGGCGTCGTGGTGAACGTTATGCGGCAAACTGCGTGCAGGAAGTGGACAGATTCGGCGGGGGTAGTGTCATGGTGTGGGCAGCCATCTCACACACTGGCAGAACTGACCTGGTCCACGTGCAGGGCAACCTGAATGCACAGGGCTACATTGACCAGATCCTCCGGCCACACATCGTTCCAGTTATGGCCAACGCCAACGCAGTGTTCCAACATGACAATGCCAGGCCTCACACAGCACGTCTCACAACGGCTTTCCTACAGAACAACAACATTAATGTCCTTCCTTGGCCATCGATATCACCGGATTTGAACCCAATTGAGCATCTATGGGACGAGTTGGACCGACGCCTCCGACAGCGACAACCACAGCCCCAGACCCTGCCCGAGCTGGCAGCAGCCTTGCAGGCTGAGTGGGCCACCATCCCCCGGGACGTCATCCGTACTCTGGTTGCTTCAATGGGCAGGCGGTGCCAGGCAGTTGTCAACACACGCGGAGGCCACACCCGGTATTGACTCCAGATGACCTTGACCTTGGTGGTGTGTCCTATCACTTACTCACAATGGACTAGAGTGAATTGTGAACAATCCTGCAACATTTGGTAATTATCGGACTCACCATTCAATAATTAAATCAATTCTCCAAATGTTACGACAATGTGGTTTTGCGTTTCTTCTTTTGAAGAGTATACATATGGCACTAGCCAAAGCTTCTATGAGGACTAGCCCTCGGTCCTGGTTAGTTAAGTTTAGGTTTAGGCTGTATTACTATCATACATATGGCACTAGCCAAAGCTTCTATGAGGACTAGCCCTCGGTCCTGGTTAGTTAAGTTTAGGTTTAGGCTGTATTACTATCATACATATGGCACTAGCCAAAGCTTCTATGAGGACTAGCCCTCGGTCCTGGTTAGTTAAGTTTAGGTTTAGGCTGTATTACTATCATACATATGGCACTAGCCAAAGCTTCTATGAGGACTAGTAACTTTCTCAAACATCTATCAATGTTTTAAAACTCTGACAACAGTGGGATAGTGGATTTGTCATCCGATTCAAGACTGGTAGGGACTGGGTTTCAAAATTCTAAGTAAAACAAAATTGTGACGCTCATTACACTTACTGCCTTCCCATCTGGAGTTATATTATTTACTTGCAATTTTGAATTTGTTGCTATTTTAACAATCTTTCAATTATGGGCCAAAAAATGTTCACTGAAGATGTCAAATATCCAGGTAGTAATTGGTGTGAAACATCAAAGTTACAGTCAGATGGATACTCCACTACTAAGCTAAATCTCTCTCCACGGAACATACCAAACTAGCACCACAATAAAGTGAATAATACCTTTGATTTTGTTCTTTCCTCTTCAACAGCCTGTTCCATTTCTTTCACACAGTCTTCTTTCATACTTTTTAAACTTTCTGATGCTTTTTCCTGTAAAAAATAAAAATAAATAAATAAATGCTATGCACATTTTTTTTTCTGTGTTTCTTTTGTACTTGATCGCTACATTTTGATACATTCTTGTGTGATCGCTACATTTTGATACATTCTTGTGTGATCGCTACATTTTGATACATTCTTGTGTGATCGCTACATTTTGATACATTCTTGTGTGATCACAAAAGCTGGGAGGGTGGAAGGTTGAAATAACAGACAATAACCACTTCTGTTAGTTTATCCTGAATTGAATAGATGTGGCTACAATTAATAATTGGGTTGAAAAAGTGAGATGACACAATTCATCATCCATTTTTTCAGTTGGTATTATATAACAGCACTTGTTAGATCAGTAAGATAACAGTTTATGACAGGTTGTTGCACAATACAAACAGGTTTGTAATGGATCATAGGTCAGAATCTTCTGCATTTGAGCACTGCCCAGTTTTTTTACTATCTTCACTTTCGTGCCCTGGCTGATTTAATTTTACTTACATGTACTTTTGTAAGTCAAATAATTTTCAAGATTTTTTTGGAAGGAGTATTATCAAGATTAATGTATTAATGACCTACAGGCTAAGACAGGTGGCTGCTTAATAAAAACATGTCAACTTGCATAACCACACATGTCTGTATTACCTTTTCTTCCTCCAACATTTTAGTCGCTTTGCTCTGTTCATTCAAGATGGCAGCCTCAAGTAATTCCTTACTTCTTTCTCTTTCAGCCTAAAATATATATTTTTAAATTATACATGTAGTAGTATGCTAATTTAGTGATCAACTCTTCAGGCTAGATGATCATATTTTCACTACAATGATCATCTCTTACATCAAACACTTATTATACATGTAGTAGTATGCTAATTTAGTGATCAACTCTTCAGGCTAGATGATCATATTTTCACTACAATGATCATCTCTTACATCAAATGATCATCTCTACATCAAACACTTATTATACATGTAGTAGTATGCTAATTCAGTGATCAACTCTTCAGGCTAGATGATCATATTTTCACTACAATGATCATCTCTTACATCAAACCTTATTATTATACATGTAGTAGTATGCTAATTTAGTGATCAACTCTTCAGGCTAGATGATCATATTTTCACTACAATGATCATCTCTTACATCAAACACTTATTATACATGTAGTAGTATGCTAATTCAGTGATCAACTCTTCAGGCTAGATGATCATATTTTCACTACAATGATCATCTCTTACATCAAACACTTATTATACATGTAGTAGTATGCTAATTCAGTGTCCAACTCTTCAGGCTAGATGATCATATTTTCACTACAATGATCATCTCTTACATCAAACACTTATTATACATGTAGTAGTATGCTAATTCAGTGTCCAACTCTTCAGGCTAGATGATCATATTTTCACTACAATGATCATCTCTTACATCAAACACTTATTATACATGTAGTAGTATGCTAATTCAGTGATCAACTCTTCAGGCTAGATGATCATATTTTCACTACAATGATCATCTCTTACATCAAACACTTATTATACATGTAGTAGTATGCTAATTCAGTGTCCAACTCTTCAGGCTAGATGATCATATTTTCACTACAATGATCATCTCTTACATCAAACACTTATTATACATGTAGTAGTATGCTAATTCAGTGATCAACTCTTCAGGCTAGATGATCATATTTTCACTACAATGATCATCTCTTACATCAAACACTTATTATACATGTAGTAGTATGCTAATTTAGTGATCAACTCTTCAGGCTAGATGATCATATTTTCACTACAATGATCATCTCTTACATCAAACACTTATTATACATGTAGTAGTATGCTAATTCAGTGATCAACTCTTCAGGCTAGATGATCATATTTTCACTACAATGATCATCTCTTACATCAAACACTTATTATACATGTAGTAGTATGCTAATTCAGTGATCAACTCTTCAGGCTAGATGATCATATTTTCACTACAATGATCATCTCTTACATCAAACACTTATTATACATGTAGTAGTATGCTAATTTAGTGATCAACTCTTCAGGCTAGATGATCATATTTTCACTACAATGATCATCTCTTACATCAAACACTTATTATACATGTAGTAGTATGCTAATTCAGTGATCAACTCTTCAGGCTAGATGATCATATTTTCACTACAATGATCATCTCTTACATCAAACACTTATTATACATGTAGTAGTATGCTAATTCAGTGATCAACTCTTCAGGCTAGATGATCATATTTTCACTACAATGATCATCTCTTACATCAAACACTTATTATACATGTAGTAGTATGCTAATTCAGTGATCAACTCTTCAGGCTAGATGATCATATTTTCACTACAATGATCATCTCTTACATCAAACACTTATTTTAGGACACCACCAAAAAATTTAAACTTTAATTCAAAGACTGAAATTCATTGCAGAGAATGCTACCCCACTTTTACATGATTGTGCTAATACGTGTTACATCATCTCATAACATAGGGAGCGGGACGTACCCCAGTGGTAAAGCGGTCGGTTGATGCGCGGTCAGTCTAGGATCGATCTCTGTCGGTGAACCCATTGGGCTATTTCTCGTTCCAGCCAGTGCTTCACAACTAGTGTAACAAAGGCCGTGGTATGTACTATCCTGTCTGTGGGATGGTGCATATAAAAGATCCCTTGCTGCTAATCGAAAAGAGAAGCCCATGAAGTGGCGACAGCGGGTTTCCTCTCCCAATATCTGTGTGGTCCTTAACCATATTCCCGACGCCATATAACCGTAAATAAAATGTGTTGAGTGCATCGTTAAATAAAACATTTCCTTCCTTCCTTCCTCATAAAATAGTGATCTTTAAAAAAAGATTAATGCTTTTAGAGAAAAATATTAAGTTTTATTCAAATAATTAATACTGATATATCAAAAGCTGTGGCATGTGCTGTCTTGTTTGGAAAAATGTGTATAAAAGATCCCATGCTGCTAATGGAAAAATGTAGCAGGATTCTTTTGAAGATTATATTTCAGAATGACCAAATATTTGACATCCAATACCCGATGATGTTCTAGAGGTGTCATTAAACAAAAACATACTTTATAACTCTAAAGCATTAAAAAGAAAAAAAAAGTTTTGTAGATTAAAAAACAAACCTCCACAGCCAGTTGTAGAGCCGTATTTTGCTTTTCTTTTTCTTCTTCAAGAAATGCATCAAATCTGTCCTGAAATAACAAAAATAACGGTTTTAATCAATTTACTCAAGCCACATCAGTCTACTCAAGTGATACTAGTATTCGTGTAACAGGCACCGGCCTTGGTGGTGTCGAGGTTAAGCTATCGAACATAAGACTGGTAGTACAGAGTTCGCAGCCCGCTACCGGCTCCCACCCAGAGCGAGTTTTAACAACTCAGTGGGTAGGTATAAGACCACTATACCTTCTTCTCTCTCACTAATCACCAACTCACTGTCTGGATAGACAGCCCAGATGGCTGTGGTGTGTGCCCAGAACAGCATGCTTGAACCTTAATTGGATATAAGCATGAAAATATGTTGAAATGAATGTAACAGACATGTGTATTAAATTTGTATTAAAAGTAAAATTAGTGAAATTTATTGTCTGTCCCTGTGAATATGACTAGGTACTTAGCCATAAAAATTCAAATCCTTTTTCAAGTTCATATACTTTCATACCAACTGTATTATCAAAGCTTGATTGGTTGGACCAAACTTATTAAAAGTCATGATTGTTAACAATGCCATAAGTAACTACTGAACACACCCCGAAGTGGTCAGACTATGCCCACAGCTAAAAGCTGATGGGATATAGCAGGTGTGTGGCATGGATAGCCACAAGAGACAAGCACATGCCGTGGTTGGAGAGACAAGGATTGGAATGTGGAGGTGGACAGCGAAAGAAGTTCAAAGATAGGAGGAGTTGCCAGATCGGAAAGATATGAGACGAAATTCAAAGGCGAGAAAGGAAAGGGGGCAGTGGGATAAAAAAACCAGAAAGTGATGATTGATAATGAAATTCCAACCAATTCTAAAAATTAAATAGAATCATCACCAGGGCCCGTGTTTATAAAACTTTTTAGAGTCCAGACTCAATCTCAAATGGCGTCGCACGCATGTAATTTGTATGGCATTGTCATCACATTGGTACCTCAGACTCTATTAGAGTCTCGAGTCTAGACTCTAAACATTTTATAAGCACCAGGCCTGCTGTGCAAATGAATTACTACAGTCACTTGGTAATGTTTACTAATTTTGCCACTGGTAGATGGGTTTTCCCCTCTGTTAAGTAAATATTGAGAAACTCTGCAGGGGTTCAAAAATTTCCAAAAAAATTACTTGCCACAGGGCAAGTGCCAATCAGATATTCACTTGCCCCATATATTTTTCCACTTGCCCATACTTTTTACGGTAACCAATTGTGTTACTCCTATTTAATTTAATACAGTGCTTAATAATGTAATAATATTGAAAGTAATTGGTTTCATTGCACAAATAAAGAATTTTGCCAGTAGGTTACAACACTTACTCAGGAAGTACTAAATGTATATGTCGGTCCTGTAGTATCCACTGTCTTCTCTATTTTTTTAATTTAAACTTTATTTTTTAAATAGTGTCCACTTGTTGATTTAAAGTTTGTTATTTATTTGGTAGTGTCCACTTGTTCATCTCAATATAATTATTGTGTCGATGTATGTCTTAGTGGCCGTGGATGTGGCAAGAACCCTTTCCACTTGTGAGCCATTCTTTTATGGCTGGCATTGGTTGAAAAATGTTATGGTTTTTCTCTGCCCAAAAACACTTCTCTGGTATGTTTTTACCCTGTTCATAGCTGAGAAAAGTCTCTCACAAACAGCCGTGGCTGGGCTCAAAGTAAACATGAGCTCTGTTAATGTTTTTAAATAGTGCATGATTGTAAACAACAGAAGGAGAGAGGGTGTGCATCAATTGCAGCTGTGTATTTTTAATTTATTGAGCATAATTTATTTGTTAAAAACTATTAATAAAGCAGAAAAAATTAATATATTCATGTATGCTTAGAGGGCATCGCACCATCACGATTATGGCATAGGGCTAATGAAATCTAACTTGTCATGATTATGGCATAGGGCTAATGAAATCGAACTTCACCTTACCCATTCATTTTACACAAACGTAGATTTACATTTGCAAAGTACTGAAAAACATTAAGTATGTTCTGCTACTAGTACAAGGTTTATATCTAAACTGAAATATCTTGCAACGTTTATAAGGATACAGTTCATAATATGTATGCTTTTTTCAAGTGAACTCAGAAATTATAAACATGCTTTACGCCCCCGTTCATTTGCAAATAGTAGATTCCAGAGTCCACCGCGTTAACGTCTAATATAATTTGAATATGACAATTTTTGTAAGAATTAAACATTTTGATTGCATTCACAATTTATAGTTCATTTTTCATAGTTTATTTTTTATTTAAAACACACCTACGAAGTCACAGTATTGTCTCAACGCTCCATTTTCAGTAATGGAGAGATGAAACCCTACTTAATTAACCCACCAAAATCACTAACATATATTCACATAAAATTATTACTCATTGTAAATTGATGGCGAGTGTGTTCTGTATTGCAACTGGTTAATTACATTCTTTTTCCAGGATCAAATAGACAATAACACCTGGAAAGTTAGTGATGTCATTAGCTATTGGAACAGGCGAAGTTGATGATTCAAGGGTCTACAGTTAGATTGTAGCCAGGTATTTTTTTCAAGAAATACCAAATATACAGTTAGTTCTGTTGAAAAACGATCCAGTTTACAATGGACATAACCATATTGAGTTTTTAGATTTGCGGGTGTTATTGTCAATTTGATGTCCACAAATATTTAATTTTTTACCTCAGGCAGGATCAAATAGACAATAACACCCACAAATCTAAAAACTCCATATGGTTATCTCCTAAGTGGTGTATTTTAATAATGGGACTCGTCTCCATTATTTTTCAGGAATGGAGAGTTACTTGGACGTTCCCCTATACATAAGCTCTAAAGCGTATTGGACACTATTTCCAAGTTTGAAGTCAAACGTTCAGTGGCTGAAATTACCAATCTTAGTCGATAGTAAAAGGGGAATAACTCTAAAGTTGTTATTAACTTTTCAACAAATTGTTTTCCGTTTTGGTGTTAATGCATTGGCAAGAGTTCCGATCGTTCCAGCATTTAGGGTTAGGGTTAGTTCTCCTTAGAGCTATGTAAATGCTTGAACGATCGGAACTCTTTCCAAAGGTTTTACCGAGATTTGTAACAAAATTTAAAAATAAAAACAGTTTTAGGTGTTAATTAGTCATTTGTCATTGGGCATATGCAGTTAACATAATTAGTTGCCTGGCATGAAAATTCCACTTGGCATGGACGTCGGGTGATGGGATTTTTTTAACCCCTGCTCTGTACACACTGACTTACCTGTTGCTCTACTCTGGCTCTGTCCAGCGCTTCCTGCATATTCTTTTCAGACTGAGCCATCGCATCTTGGTGTAATTTCTTCAGTTCCTCAGCCTATTCGGTAAATTTATAACATGTACACAAAAGATAAATAACAAACACAGAATATGCATCTAAGTTGTGATATCTCAATATGGATAAACCTTATAGTAGTCTCCCATACCTATCAGCTTAATGCTCTACTGGGTTTTAGCAGATACAACTAGATACTACAGATCATCAGGTATTGCAGAGATGAACTTCTGTCATTTTAGCCAAAAATACATGTAACCCCCATCAAATTTAACATATGTTTTTAAAAGTATAACAAAAATCTATTTCCCTAACTGACTTAGCTACCTATTACCCACATTTTGCTGATTTTCATCAACTTATCTATTTGTAATGTCTTAAAAACTATGCTGGAAAGATAAAAATGTTCAAAATTGATTAATGATGTTACGTCATCATCATATATATATATGCATTATTAAAGCCTGTTCAACATAATGTACTCACCACTGGGAAGAAAATGATGGGATCCAATACAGAACACTGTTGGTAAAATTACTACTGCTTGGTAATGTTTCAGGTACTTTGAAATACATTAGATGAGAGTTATGTCCCTTCGTTCAATGCCATGAAAGGAAGGAAGGAAATGTTTTACCGGCCTCAGTGGTGTCGTGGTTAAGCCATTGGACTTGAGGCTGGTAGGTACAGGGATCACAGCCCAGTACCAGCTCCCACCCACAGCAAGATTTAACGACCACAGTACGACCACTACACACTCTTCTCTCTCGCTAACCACTAACCCCTGACATATTGTCCTGGACAGACAGCCCAGATAGCTGAGGTGCATTCCCAGTACAATGTGCCTGAACCGTAATTGGATATAAGCATAAAAATAAGTTAAAACGGAAGGAAATGTTTTATATAACAATGCACACAACACATTATATTTACGGTTATATGGCTTCAGACATATGGTTAAGGACCACACAGATACTAAGAGAGGAAACCCACTGTCTTCACTTCATAGCCTACTCTTTTTGATTAGAAGGAAGGGATCTTTTATATGCACCATACTAGATAGGATAGTTACACCAGTTGTGGAGCACTGGATGGAATGAGAATTAGCCCAATGGACCCACCAATGGCGATGGACCTTAAATCAATCACACATCAGGCAAACTCAATTCCACGGCGATCAGTAGCCTGGAGCCTATTTCGCAAAACTTTGTAAATTAAAATTGCAAAACGGCAGTTAAATACCTGTTGTATGTTTATGTGTGTTTGGGGACAAATTAAATGTATATACAGTCAAACTGATGTCAATCTGCCATCAAAACGAATATCAAAAAGTGGTCTTTAAAACAGGTAAGGACTTAGCTCAGTCGGTTGAGTGCTCACTTGAGGTGCTTGCATCGCAGGATCGAACTACCTTGGTGGATCCATTCATCTGAATGGTTTTTTTCTCATTCCAACTAGTGCACCACAACTAGTCAAAGGCCTTGGTATGTGCTTTTCTGTCTGTGGGAAGTGCATATAAAAGATCCCTTGCTGTATTAGGAAAAATGCAGTGGGTTTCCTCTGATGACTACGTGTCAGAATTACCAAAATGTTTAACATCCAATAGCCGATGAATGTTTAATCAATGTGCTCTAGTGGTGTCGTTAAAGAAAACAAACTTTGAAGAAAAAAAACAGGTAGCTGCTTAATACAGATCATTTTGTACTATATTAGATGATTTGGGAGAATAAAAACTGTTTATGCTGTGTTCATTTGGGGCTCGAAAATATCATGAATTCACAAGTTCCAAATAGTGAACATGACTTCACCAAGCAGAGAGCGTTCAGGTGATTTACAGACAATCTGCACTGTCACTCCAATCTCACACACCCCAACTCATAATTGCACAAATCATTTGTGTTTGTTTCGCCATTGTTCAGTTGTGTTCAGACCAGTTGTGTTCAGTGGTTATTTCACTAAACGAACACTCTTCACAACTTGTGAATTGGGAAATATAATATTCACGACTTGTAATGAAAGTCACACTAAAAAAGATGGCTAGTAGAGCAGGTTTTACTTTTATATCTGTGTAATATTTTATTGAATTATTTAATGCAGTATCTTATTGGATTATTTAGTAAGTAAACTGCTGTGCCTTAAAACCAACCTGAGACTGAAGGGTTTGTTGGAAGACATCATACTGGTTCTGTAGCCGCTCCTGAAGATGGAGTAGAGAGGCTTGCTGTTGTTCTAACACGGCTGTTCGGGACAATTCCTTTATAATAAAAACATCTACTATTAATTACATGACACATTTTTGACAGTTTTCAATCAGACTGTCTTTCGACACTCACTTTTATAACCCAACCATAAATAATACCTTCAGTTTTGTTTTTGGTCATGTTTTTCACGGCATTTTGCTTACATTTTCTTCGAATTTCTATATTCAACAAGCATTCTGAGAATACTGCAGAAGCAATACATGTCCCCAACAGGGCCCAACAAATTTTCATATCGCCCAATTTCAAGGGCCATAACTCTGTAAACAATGGGGGATATCGTGATTAAATTCAAACTTGATCAAACATGATAAAGATATACACAAAATGTCAACTCATTACTTTGAGGCATTCGGAGATGTAGCTTTAGTCTCCTCCAGCTGGCAATCAACAATGGACTAGGTTACAGAAAACTAACTTATCTAAATCAGAAAATGATGGTGAAGTTGATAATAATAATAGTGATGGCGCTGATGAGGATGATGATGGTGGGGGTGATGGTGATGATGATGGTGGTGATGATAACAGTGACATCACAGAGATTACACCACTATATCATAGACTAGACTGGCAGCACACCAAACAAGTGTTACTGTGCTACATCCTGATGAGGATGATGATGGTGGGGGTGATGGTGATGATGATGATGATGGTGGTGATGATAACAGTGACATCACAGAGATTACACCACTATATCATAGACTAGACTGGCAGCACACCAAACAAGTGTTACTGTGCTACATCCTGATGAGGATGATGATGGTGGGGGTGATGGTGATGATGATGGTGGTGATGATAACAGTGACATCACAGAGATTACACCACTATATCATAGACTAGACTGGCAGCACACCAAACAAGTGTTACTGTGCTACATCCTGATGAGGATGATGATGGTGGGGGTGATGGTGATGATGATGGTGGTGATGATAACAGTGACATCACAGAGATTACACCACTATATCATAGACTAGACTGGCAGCACACCAAACAAGTGTTACTGTGCTACATCCTGATGAGGATGATGGTGGGGGTGATGGTGATGATGATGGTGGGGGTGGTGATGATAACAGTGACATCACAGAGATTACACCACTATATCATAGACTAGACTGGCAGCACACCAAACAAGTGTTACTGTGCTACATCCTGATGAGGATGATGATGGTGGGGGTGATGGTGATGATGATGGTGGGGGTGGTGATGATAACAGTGACATCACAGAGATTACACCACTATATCATAGACTAGACTGGCAGCACACCAAACAAGTGTTACTGTGCTACATCCTGCCCCACCACCCTGTTACCTTGTATTCCTCTACCACCACGGTGAGTGCATCATGGCCAGCTTTCCTGATTTCATCCAGATCTCTCGTGTGTTTTGTCTGCAGTTCTTCCAGGCGAGATTTCTGTGGCTCCAATGCACCCTGTGTTTGAGCCAGTTCCTCTCTCAACCGTGCATTTTCAGACTCAAGATTCTCTAAATCCTGAAACAAAATGTACAAGGAAGGAAGGAGATGTTTTATTTAACGACGCACTCAACACATTTTATTTACGGTTATATGGCATCAGACATATGGTTAAGGACCACACATATATTGAGAGAGAAAACCTGCTGTCACCACTTCATGGGCTACTCTTTTCGATTAGCAGCAAGGGATCTTTTATATGCACCATCCCATAGACAGGATAGCACATACCACGGCCTTTGATGTACCAGTCGTGGCAAAATGTACATGGAGTGAACTATACCAAAATAAACAGACTTCATACATGCATTTCACCAATCGACATTTAGTGAATATTAGAGAAATATTAATTTCAGTTATAATCCTATACTTGGAAGTAATTATAAAGATGGATTACAATCTAAATCTTTTTCAAATTGTCAAAAGTTTGTTATGTTTAACGACATCACTAGAGGACACTGATTTATTAATCATAGACCATTGGATGTCAAACATTTAGCAATTCTGGCAAACTGTACACCCATTACATTTTTCCATTAGGAGCAAGTGTTTTTTTATATGCACCATCCCACAGAAAGGATAGCACATACCACAGTCTGATATACCAATTGTGGTGCACTGTAGTCCAGTAAATGTAAGCCAAAATTTAGGTGAACCTAGACTTGACTGACTAGTGTCCATATACCGCTATGGTTTCGAACATGCCTATCCCGAGTTCGGCCTCCGATAAGATCAGGGATCTGACTCGGGACAAGAATCACCTAACTATTAGGGCCAATTTAGAAATTTTGAAAATTTAAAGCCAAAAATATTAATGGGGGGGATGGGGGATAATAAATTTTGACTGCGTCCTTAAAACAAAATTATCCTATAAACTACTTAAAAAAATCAAGAAAAAAAATCTAAATATACACACTTTCTGTTAGTAAAGACTGGAGTTGATATTTACTCGTCATTGGTGATGACACTGAGATACATTGCTATCATGCAAACCAGGAACAGATTTTAAAACTACATGTCATTGGTGATGACACTGAGATACATTGCTATCATGCAAATCAGGAACAGATTTTAAAATTACACGTCATTGGTGATGACACTGAGATACATTGCTATCATGCAAACCAGGAACATATTTTAAAATTTTAATTTGAAGACATTGACAGCTAGTACTTATATCTGGTTTGGGACAATATTTTGTTGAGGGTTAATTAGGTGAGCAAATTTCTCATCTACATTTCATATACAGGAAATTTGTAGTTGACATACAACCTCAAAATTAGTTGTTCTGTGAAACAGCCACGTGTCACAATTATCAGCTATACTATCAGCTGCTAGTCTGGGTGAGGTAAAGAGGATGGTCGAAGCCAGAAACTGGAAATGAGTGTTACAAAAATACAATAAAATTTTGAACATAAAACAATGAACTCACAAGCTGTAGGTATGAAGTGTGATTGAACAAGGTCAATCTCAGAGACACGAATGTGGTGATTTCAAAGGTGTCAATAGCCAAACTATTTTGGTAGATGCTAGAAAACTAGATGACCTGTAACTAGTTATTGTGATTATGGTGATTTGAACTGCTTTGTTGATCAAATACGACATACATTGTCTGATGGTTTTACATTAGATAGCACATTAGGAAATATGTGAAATTTGTGGCATTATTTCAGACATTTATTCACCCCCCCCCCTCCCCCGACATATCTGAAACTGACAGTACATGTTATCATCCAGCCTATTATTTCTGATGTTACATCATTAAAGGGAGAGTAAACTCAAACAAGAGCCTTATGTGTTGGAAAGATGCATACCAAGACCACCAACACATACTGACACGTTAAAGGGAGAGTAAACTCAAACAAGAGCCTTATGTGTTGAAAAGATGCATACCCGGACCACCAACACATACTGACACTTTAAAGGGAGAGTAAACTCAAACAAGAGCCTTATGTGTTGGAAAGATGCATACCCGGACCACCAACACATACCGACACTTTAAAGGGAGAGTAAACTCAAACAAGAGCCTTATGTGTTGGAAAGATGCATACCCGGGTCACCAACACATACTGACACTTTAAAGGGAGAGTAAACTTAAACATGAGCCTTATGTGTTGAAGAGATGCATACCCAGACCACCAACACATACCGACACTTTAAAGGGACAGTAAACTCAAACAAGAGCCTTATGTGTTGGAAAGATGCATACCCGGGTCACCAACACATACTGACACTTTAAAGGGAGAGTAAATTCAAACAAGAGCCTTATGTGTTGAAAAGATGCATACCCGGACCACCAACACATACTGACATTTTAAAGGGAGAGTAAACTCAAACATGAGCCTTATGTGTTGGAAAGATGCATACCTGGACCACCAACACATACTGACACTTTAACAAATGAAAAATGCGTAATTTTAGAGTTAATAAAAAAACGTGATTATTCATGCTAACTGGGGGCAGCCATTTTGTTTAGTTTTTGCTGCATCTTGTACTACAGATTGGGGTGAAGTGACGTTAGCTGCGACCAACTCCTGTATGCAGAGTGTAATCAAACGCTTTAATTTATAACAAGGCACTTCGTTTTCATCAATCTGACAACATGAATGACTTGATAGTATAATAAACTATTTATCTAAATATATTTCAATTTGCATCAATAGAACGAAATGGAGGTATAGTATTTTTCTCTCTTAAAAAATTCAAAGAAAAATGTTATATTATTAGGTACGTTGGAGCAAAAATGACCACTCAGGATACCCAAGTGATAATTTTCTTTGGGACTACGTAATTGGTCAGTTGTGTGATTTTAGATGGGAAAGTCTACTTTATCAAGGGTTTTACAGAATTATTTACAGTAATGTCCATTAACATTTTAGGGAGGGCAAGTTAGCCCACAATACCCTGTGATCTGTATAAAACGGCCTGTAATTAATTACTGTGACACACCTGCCAATCAGGAATCACAGGTACCGGCCACGGAAAGAAAATACCAATTAACTAAGAAAATACTCTGATTATCATTTCAGTATGTGGGTTAGCCTAATGCATGGACAAAACATGATACAGTTATTTCGACACTTTAAGAATGGTGGTTTATTTTGTATTGGAAATAATAAATACTTATTACTGGCTTACTGGGATGGATATTATCATAGAACATTGCGATGCATTCTTCAGTTCTAAGACTAATTCCTGACGTGACACGTTAAGTATTACGTAACCACTGGCTCGCCAGAGGGCGTATTCACTGGGATGGTACAAAATTCAACCATTTTATTAATTAATTATGAGATTCATCATATTTCTATCTACTTATAACAGATTTATGGGGTCTAAAATCAACCATTTAGGAGACATATGGCTTCAAAGTTTGTGTTGGTGGCCATATTGGATTTAAGCTAATTAGCAATTTCAGTGGGGTCATCTAAACAATATAAAATGAAAAAAACCTTCTGTCGCAATTTCTTCTAGGTTCAGTCATATTTTGACTGGACTACTGGATAGAATGAGAAATAGCCCAGTGGGGATCAATCACAGACTGACTGCATCAGGGTAAGCACTTTTATCACTGAGCTACATCTCACTTCAAATGGTTTTCAAGTCAAATATCTTTTTACAATGTGAATACATCCATCAAGATTTTTTTTTAATCTACGGCCATTTGGTGTCCGACAATGTTACATTATATCTGCATTTTGTCCAGAGAGGAAACTCACTCAGGCAGATGGTCTACCACTGAAGTACATCCCACCCCTAAGATGGAGTTGACTGCACCGAACTGGAGTTACCGGACTGTCTCTTTCTTTGATTAGCCCGATACACTTACACCACACACGTTAATACAATCAAATGTTTGTGGGGGTTTTTGTATTCTACCGTTTCTTTTTTTAAATTTATTAATTTTATTCGGAGCAGGGAGGTTGGAGTATTTTACAACTTTATGCCATTTTGCGGAGAAGTACTGTGCCCAATGAATAGGTGTTATGCCAGATAATAGTTGATACACAATAGTCATGTCTGACGCCATGCCCAATATATGCCATGCCCGACAGACATTCACCTTCTTTACAGCCAGGTTTTCCTCAGCACCAGCCTCCAGTACATGCTGACCCTCTTGCTCCACTTCAGCTTCCCCAGGTTGAGATTCACCAACACCAGCATCATTGACAATCTGACGTCTGCCTTCTTCCGCAGCAGACGCAAGGGCGGGCGGCCCAGACTGGACAGAGAGAGATTCATTAGGCACAACATCCGAGCCAGGCCAGTGAGGTTCGGCTATAGAACCCAGGCCAACGGTTCCAATCCCCAGATCAGGCAGTGGAGCTGATGACACCGGTACCTGCCCACCTGCATTCAGGCCTGGACTTCGTGGCGATGCTAGTCTTAAAGGCATGTTACACGCTCCATTTGAAGCATTTTCAGCTATCCCTCCAGGGTGATCCAGAAAACCATTCTGGAAAAAAATAATGTCACTAACAAATGAACTCGTATAAAAGAGAGGTCTTATAGGAGTCATTCTCCCAAAGTTGTGTAATTTCAGCTATGCATCTGTGAAATTTTAAAGTTGTACAAAACCTATTCTATCTCCAAGGACCTACATGTATTGTTGAAATTACCAGCCCAAGCAGCGATGATATTTAACTTCTTTTTTCTTTTCTTTTTTCTTTTTTATGAAATCACATTTTGCCCACTATCCAGATCATATGTGCTGTCAATTCTGCAACTGGATAATCATGACAGTGGAAATTAATGATGAGCTTCATGCACGCAAATCAAGCACTAGAACACTTTGAAGATGAATATCTCCATTTAGTGATATGTTGAGCACATTGACCTTTCTATCTTTTTAATTGCTATTTTGAATGAATATCAAATTTCAGTGCTCATGGAGTTGATCAGGGCTAGCTCTGGGTGAGCAGAAAATTTCCCTAATTGTCTATTAAACTTACAAAATTGCCGAAACACAGTTATTTACTAACAAAATATCAATTATTACATGAAATTATTTTTCCAAATTAAAATAAAATTCGCCAATGGTTTGTAATATTTGCAGTTGGCAAATTTGGCAAGTGCTAGAGCTAGCACTGTTGATGGTCATAGAGTTGGTATTCCTAAACGTAACTCATCCTATAACTCATTCAGTAGGGATGATGATGTCACCTTTACATCGTCCACGCACAGACACAACTTGTCATATTATGTGGGTATTTTATACAATTTGATTTTTAATTATCAAAAACGTTGGTTGTGGTACTGACACACAATAAACAGGCTTCAGATACGCTGAACGTAATCCAAAACAATCAATTTGTTGACACATGCAAGATGAAAATTGCTGTGTTCCTATTCATGAAAATGGCTTCCAGTACGTTTTGTCATAAATGATGAAGGTGGTCAAATGGTCTGTGAAAATTATAGCTAAGAATAGTCATTTAGTTCTGAAGTTGACCAAACTAATTTATTTTCCATCACACAAGTTTGGTATAAAAAAAATATATATATATATTTGGTTCAATTGAAATGGCAATCAGGAGTTTTTAACTAAATGACGTACTTTATAATACCAGAGTGTGAATAACAGTTGAAATGTTGGTTTTAAAATGACTTATTATTTTCTTATTTCATATTTTTGATGTCTGGGGCTTAATTCACTAAAGTTTCGCAACTTTGCGATCTCGCAGTGCAATGCTAAAAGACTTGCAAAGAGGATGCTTTGTTGTCTAGCAAAGCCTAAGAGATCTTTGTGAATTAGGCCCCAGGTTTATTACATGCATTTTTTGTTATGTTGGGATCAGTAAACACGTTATAATTGGGGTGAAAATACAAATTAATCATGAAACAACTATAGTCACCTTATTACCAAGAGTCAGGTCCATGTGGATAACGTGAAGTTGTAAAATGTCATAAACAGCAATGAGCAATCGTTTTAAATATGATTATATGAAATTACATAATTTTGAGAGAATGGCCCATACAACCTTAATTAAATTTTTTATTGAAATTGTACCAAGCAATTTATTGGACCATAGCAAACAGTCTGATTATAAGGTTAAAGAAACAAACACCAACACTCAGTGATGTTTTTCAGGTGTAAGCAATTGCTTTTTCGCTATTTTGGTTGTTATGTCCTTGACTAGCTCAAGTTGAAATTAGGCTATAAATAACACAATGACAGCCTATGAAAAAAAAAAACATACATGGAAAGTATTACAACATGGACTTTTCCTGTTTATATATCTTTTATAAAGTAAAAGACATGTCACTATATATTATTAAGCTTTAAAATGACAAGCCCTAGTTTTTAAACACTACAACATAATTTACACTATTAAAGTCGTTTTTGATAATTTAAATTAGAATTTACATTTTATTATTTAAATTATTAATTTTCGTACACCTGTAATACCCCAAAATGCATATTTCATAATCCTAAAAATGTACGTTCGTCGGAGAAGTAATGGTTATGGAGACAAGCTCCAGTTATTTTTAGATGGTATTTCCCTGTTTAAACATCACAAACTTTAGCCTCTCTCTCTTATAACTAGATTAATTAAACTTTGTGTCTATTTTCACGGGTTGAAACTAGGGTCTGTTATAACTGTATCCAGATCTGTGTTGCAGGTTTGTAGATTAATTAAACTTTGTGTCTATTTTCACGGGTTGAAACTAGGGTCTGTTATAACTGTATCCAGATCTGTGTTGCAGGTTTGTAGATTAATTAAACTTTGTGTCTATTTTCACGGGTTGAAACTAGGGTCTGTTATAACTGTATCCAGATCTGTGTTGCAGGTTTGTAGATTAATTAAACTTTGTGTCTATTTTCACGGGTTGAAACTAGGGTCTGTTATAACTGTATCCAGATCTGTGTTGCAGGTTTGTAGATTAATTAAACTTTGTGTCTATTTTCACGGGTTGAAACTAGGGTCTGTTATAACTGTATCCAGATCTGTGTTGCAGGTTTGTAGATTAATTAAACTTTGTGTCTATTTTCACGGGTTGAAACTAGGGACTGTTATAACTGTATCCAGATCTGTGTTGCAGGTTTGTAGATTAATTAAACTTTGTGTCTATTTTCATGGGTTGAAACTAGGGACTGTTATAACTGTATCCAGATCTGTGTTGCAGGTTTGTAGATTAATTAAACTTTGTGTCTATTTTCATGGGTTGAAACTAGGGACTGTTATAACTGTATCCAGATCTGTGTTGCAGGTTTGTAGATTAATTAAACTTTGTGTCTATTTTCACGGGTTGAAACTAGGGTCTGTTATAACTGTATCCAGATCTGTGTTGCAGGTTTGTAGATTAATTAAACTTTGTGTCTATTTTCACGGGTTGAAACTAGGGACTGTCCCTATAAAGGAGATATCTCAAAACTGTACTGCTTTACTTCTCTCAAGTTTTCACCCAGAGCAAAGTTTGCCTCAAAAGGGGTCGGTTCTTGATCACCTCCAGTGGCACCTCCTGCAATATCCGATGGGTCAAGGCAGGGTGGAAATGCATTCTGGGCACAGAGAAGATCTGGCCTCAGTGACCCTTGACCTGCAAAAAAAATTATTAATGCAACACTGGATTAAAAAAAGCTCTATTATAGACACACACACACCAGGGAACATTTTGTTTTCAAAATTATGATTAGCGATATTTCTAGTCAACTGAAAATTGATTACAAACTTTTGTTTAACGTTTTAAAATTGTGTAGTGATCTCTGAAACTTGCACTGCGAATTGTGACATGATACTGAACAAATTGTTCCCTGCAATCCATCGCAACGGCAGGCAAAAATATTTCCTGCCCCGTGGTGATTTTGATTGACAAAAAACTGTCAGGAAGTCAATTTTTCAACCCCTGCTCTGTAGGATAAAGCCAATACATGCGTGTATCTGTGTGTTATTACCTGCAGTATATACAGCCCATTGTGCACTGGCTTGTTCCTGTTGATTCACACTCGGAGGGCCTGGCTCAGCTCCCTGAAAACATCATGGTAACAAACTATAGTCATATACATGTATGAATCAATTACTAAATTAGGTCGTTTTAGTTCAGTTTAAACAGAGTGGCACAGATAAATATTAATGTTACAGTTTCCTAAAAAAAGGATGGTATATATTGGTGATAATTAGATTTTGATATGAGATTGGTGAACAAATATAGCAACATTTCTACTGGGGATTGGGAATATTTTTTAATTTTCTTTTCATTTTTTTTTTACTCACTGTCGGGTATGGTGAAATAAACTTTTTACTAGCCAGACCATGAGAAACACTACCGTATTCTAGAAGGCTAAGAAGCCTTGGTTCACAGCTCTCTTTTTTCTTTTTCCTCACAATTATGATGAAATAAAATAAATACCGTACCAGTCAGTTAACTCACCTCTAGTTCAACAAGGTAAACGTTGAGTGCAAGCATACCTCGACGCATGCACTTGATGTTTATCTTGATGAACTAACTCACCTCAAACTCACCCCAAACTCACCTCAAACCCACCAAAATCTCCAAAATCACTGTCATCTTCCTCACCTGCTGCATTAGCAGCAACCTAAAACAAACGAAAAACATAACTTTTGAACATTTTCAGATTCAAACATATATCATGCAGATGTTGCCTTTAAACTTACAGTCTTTGGAAAAGAATCATTAGAATGTCATTGGGCAAAAATAACTCAGGTCTGAATAATTTTCTTTTCAAAAATTAAAACAGGTTCTACTGTAATCTGCTAATGGTGTTTCTAAACATGATAGTCCAACTTAGTTCATCAAGATAAACGGTACGCTTGCACTCGATGTGTATCTTAAAGGTAGGGTCAACTCAAACAAGAGCCTTATGTGTTGCAAAGATGCATACCCGGACCACCAACACTTTAGCAAATGAAAAACGTGTAATTTTAGAGTTAATAAAAACCCATCGTTATTCCTGCTAACTGGGGGCAGCCATTTTGTTTCGTTTTTGTGACGTCCGGTGGGATAGCTTGGGGCGAAGTGACGTCAGCTCCTGACCATCTCCTGTATGTACAGTGTAAACAAAAGCAGTAATTTTCGACAAGGCGCTTCCCTTTGATCAACCTGACTTGTAAAACAGCATAAATGACGTAATAATATAATAAACTATTTAACTAAATATATTTCAAGTTGCATTAACGGAACAAAATGGGGTTATAGTATTTTTCTCTGTTAAATAATCCAAAGGAAAAATGTACACTATTAGGCCTATTGATATGCTACGTTGGAGCAAAAACGACAACCCACGATACCCAAGTGATAATTTTCTTTTCTTTGGGACTACGTAATTGGTCAGTTCTGTGCTTTTAGATGGAATAGTCTACTTAATCAATAGTTTTACAGAACTATTTACAGTAATAAACCATGTCCATTACAATTTTAGGGACGACAGGTAATATTCCACAATACAGGTATGTATTTTTGTGTCTAGACAGCATCAATTAATTGGCTCGTCTGGTTACCAATCAAATACACACCTGCCAATTAGGAATCACAGTTAACAATTAACTAAGAAAACACTCCGTGTGTCATTTCAGTACGTATGTTAATGTATGGGCAAAACATTGTTAATTGTTTCGACTTGTTGTGTAGCCACTTTGACAATGGTATTTTATTTTGTACTGTCACATTTAACCGTTTTATTAATTAACTATACGATTATACGTATTGATATTAAGCAATAATGTGCATTATATATCGTTGAATATGTATACCAGGCCAAATGCCTTAGCCTTAGGCCTAATTCAATTGTCCTCTCCTTTAATGAACTAAGTCCAACTCACTGTCATCATACACTGTAAATTTTTTATATCAATAACTTATGACACTAAAAATAAGACTGTATTGTGTCAAATAATTCAAATCATGACAATTGTCAGATCTGTTTAACTTTAAACTTCATTCACGATTATGAGGATAATAAATTATAAAGTAATAAAGGTTTTTCAATTTAACCGAAAAATACCTGATTTGAATTATTCTGAGATAAATTGTTATCCATTTGTGTTCACCCTAATTCTGAACAATTGTTTCTTAAAATAATGCTTTATTTGTAGCTACTAAACACCACATATTTATATTTTGAACAAAATAGTTTCCTGACATGGGCGCTGTCATTTGTGATAGTGCATTGTGGGTAAATCAGTAAGAAAGGAGCGTTTCATTTGGCGTTCAATAGTAAAAACAATGGCGAACGCTTACGAACTCTTTGACTGGAAACATTGTGTTCTGTGATATGATATTCATTTGACATTAGACCCAAAAACCAGTCTAACGAGCGATCACCCTCAACATTGTACTGGTTAGTCATTTATTAAACACATACGCAGACATACGTCATACGTGCGCATACGTGAATACACACACACACACACACAACGATACCGCACACAGATAATGTTTAATAACACCCACTTTTCATAAAAAAAAGATAATTTGTGTCACCATCATTGCTTACAGAGAGAGAGAGAGAGAGAGAGAGAGAGAGAGAGAGAGAGAGAGAGAGAGAGAGAGAGAGAGAGAGAGAGAGAGAGAGAGAGAGAGAGAGAAAGAGAGAGAGAGACACACACACACACACACACACACACACACACACACACATACACGAAATAGTTATGTCATAAATCAAGTACTGACATGCACATATTATCAGATATATATATGTATTTAAAATGTATATTTCTAACCATGTTTTATGTCTATTCAAAATATAAAACCCCGCACCCCTCTGACCTATCAGTAAACACACTCGGTACCCAAGTACCATAAATCGAGCTGTGACAACACTTGGTCGAATTTTAATCAAAATATTCTCTAGTAGGGTTATAACCTCGAAATAACTGCATGTGGGTTTTAAGCATTTTCGACACCCGGAAAAGCTTTTTTATAACCAGTCCAGAGCTATGGTCTAAAATAATGCAGTCAAATATATATTTGGTTAGGCCAGAAAGAGGACGAGCCTGAACCTCGATTCCTTATAGGCACGTCAAACGAGTATCAGAACACCCGCTCTGAGGTGGGGCTTTTGGTGGCGGTTTTCACTCTAACTTTAATTGAAGTGAATTGAAATGAACATTTAACGACACTCCACAAGCATTGTAAGCAATGATGGTGAACACACAAATTATCTCTCTTTTTTTTAAATGAAAAGTGGGGGTTATTAATTTTTTTTATATAAAATAATTATGGGGCCAAAAATTGATATCTATAAGTGGATACAATTAATTATTTCCCATTTAAGCAATTAATTAAGCAACGTGTTGTTGAACAGTTTAAAAGTTTCCGTGTCTGAACGCGATACACTTGTGTGAACGCACACGATCACTTGACACCCCGTTGTTCTTGCTGCGACCCACTCAACAAGATATATAGAGGTTGTAGATCGGTGTTAAATATTTGCCAAACATCTTGTGTATGGTGCGTATTGCCTGATATCTCGTATTAACGAGGTACGCTAGTGTGTACGCGATAAGAAAATACTCAGTCTTTACAAACGTTTCTTGCCATAAAATAGGAAAGGAAAGGAATATTTGTTTAAGACCACCTTGGGCGCATTTAAAACTATATACATGTATGTTCATAAGCGTACGAGCTTCTGTTTTGGGAGTTGGCCTCTCTCTCTCTCTCTCTCTCTCTCTCTCTCTCTCTCTCTCTCTCTCTCTCTCTCTCTCTCTCTCTCTCTCTCTCTCTCTCTCTCTCTCCTTTTTTAATTATTTTTTTTGGGGGGTGTGGGGGTGGGCCTTGGTGGGGTGTGTATGTGGGTGATGATTTTTGTCAGAATTAAACGAAAATGCCCGCAGTTGCAATACAACGTTTGTTCGTATTGATATTATCAAACAGATATACGGTTCCAACCTAACCACTACGAATTTTTACATGGATAATACAAATAATAATATAAGTAGAATGATAGAAATACCATGTGAAACGGTTTCTGGCCAGCCCAATTTACCCGAATGTCTCCATCGTTTTTGCACTAATGTGAAGATTTGCTGATTACTATTGTTATTTGGTTTAAAAAAATATGATTATATTTTCACATTTGGTCAAGAAAGAAATAATGGAAACCCGCTGCCGCCCCATAAGATATCCTTAAGAATCTTTTATATGCACTTTCACATATACAGGACAGCACATACCACGGACTTTGAGCGCTTTATTTATAATCTCTGAGTCACATCTTGCCCAAAATATTATTGTGAAGCATTCTTATTTTTCTTTCCATTCCATGTAACCTTAATGACAACCAAATATATGTATGCGATCTAAACTGCCATCTCATATTAAAGTTTGCTTTTGTATAACGACACCACACCACCTGAGCACATCGATTTATTAATTATCGGCTATTGGACAAACATGGCAATTCGGACAGTCTTAGAGAGGAAACCCGCTGAATTTTTTCCCATTAATAGCAAGGAGTCTTTTATATGCACCCACCCCCCCCCCCCCAGACAGGATAACACATACCACGGCCTTTGAAATACCCGTCGTGTGTCACTGGCTGGAACGAGAAATAGCCCAATGGGCTCATCGACGAGGATCGATCATAGACGGACCTTGTGAGTTTTCTTCTAGTCTCTACGAATAGTGTTAGTCATTATGTCTGTTAATTTTTTATGTCTTGCATAACGATTATAATTCAGTCTAAACGTTTAAATTCCTAATGGGAACATTGTTCAGCCGTTATGATATGAACTGATACGATTTTCGTTTTGTAAATATTTACAATTCTTCTGATTAATAAGATACGCCACCTGAAAGTGTACTAAACTGTGCCTATCCCATTTTGTTCTATAATACTTCACTTTGTATGTATTTAGAAATGCTCGGTTTTGACCTATGTGCGTTTAAATTAACTGCAAGTTAGGTCAGGTCAGGTCAGAGAATTTAATGTGCACATTCAGAGCAAGCTGTTGTAGCGCACGCCAGTCCTGGGCGCAGATGTCGGCATCAGCCGGCTCCTCCGTCCAGGACAGGAAAGGGTGGGTGGGTGAAGAAGGGGCCGCCTGTACTGGCAGGTGCATGAGAGCACCGGCAGTTCGACCGGGATCGGTAACAGGCAGAGGACTGACTGCAAGTTAGGAAGAAGGAAGTAATACATTGAACATGCCCTGTTATCTAAGATATTCCACAAATTTAAGTTTTCCCTTGAAAGGGATGCGTTGAGGTACGTGCGTTTCAGGGTGTGGTACATATAGAGGAAACCCGCTACATTTGTTTCCATTAGTAGCAAGGGATCTTTTATATGCACGTTCCCACAGACAGGATAGCATATACCACGACCTTTGATATACCAGTTGTGGTGCATTGGCTGGAACGAGAAATAGCCCAATGGGTCCACTGACGGGGATCGATCCCCGCATCAATCGACTGCGCATCAATCGAGCGCTTTACCACTGGACTACGTCCCGTCCCTTGTTTTATTTAACGACGCACTCAACACATTTACGGTTATATGGCGTCGGACATATTGTTAAGAACCACGCAGATATTGAGAGACGAAACCCGCAGTCGCCACTCCATGGGCTACTCTAACAGCAGCAAGGGATCTTTTATATGCATCATCCCACAGACAGGAAAGTACATACCACGGCCTTTGTTACATCAGTTATGGAGCACTGGCTGAAACGAGAAATAACCCAATGGGCCCACTGATGGGGATCGATCCTAGATCAAGCGACAATGGTAGATAATGTCAACACTAGTCACTATCCAGAGTTTTAAAAATTAAAGTTTGTTTTGTTTAACGACACCACATGAACACATTGATTTATAAATCATCGGTTATTGGATGTCAAATATTTTTAATTTTTTTCATATATAGTCTTAGAGAGGAAACCCGCTACAAATTTCCATTAGTAGCTAGGGATTTTTTTTATATGCACTATCCCACAGACAGCATAGCACACACCACAGCCTTTGATATACCAGTCGTGGTGCACTTTCTGGGACGAGTCCGATTTTGGTTTTTTTACAATAATGTTTCGAAATGTTCAATATATCCGAAGTGATTTAATATTGTTGCAAAGATTATAACGAAAACAACAATAATAATGATGATGATGATGATGATGATGATGATGACGATGATGTTGATGGTGGTGGTGGTGATGATGACGATGATGATGATGATCTTGATCATGATCATGGTAATGATGATGACGACGACGACGATGATGATGATGATGATGATGATGATGATGATGATGATATAATTTATTTTCAATCAAGGTTCAAGCACGTCGTAATAGGCTTGCGCTTAAACTACCTGTTCTGTCAATTCAAGAAAGAAGTAAATGGGCTAACACTAGGTGCATGTAATCCTCTTGGCGCCATACAAGTTACTCCTAACGACTGGTAACAAGGGATCTTTTATAGTCACCATCTCACAACATGGTAGCATATACTAGCCGTGTAGCACTAGTCGGGGATGTAGCTTACACTTCGCTGTTGTGCTCTAGACTTCATTATGGGGATGGGAACCAAGGCTTGTTATATACACTACCCACTACTCTCAAAATATTATTCAAAAATTTAAGCCATGTTTACATATAAGGGAAATATGTGGCATAATCAAGATGCTGGACCTCACCCCCATTCCACCCTATATTATTAATTCTGTAACAGCCCTTAGCGGTGTACTTACACTGTCTCTCTGTTGGTGCTGATACGAAGCAAGGAAGTCTAAGTTTTGGATCGGATGGATTACTAGCCATGTCATCTAGGCAGGTGATGGTAAAAAAGTACTGCCTAATGTTAAACACTTTTGCGAAATAAGATTTAAAATGCGTGGGATTCATTCATTCATTCATTCATTCATTCATAACGTTCGTAAAACTAGGTAGTGTTAGCGATGAGATACGAAATGTGTTTACATTACATTTCAATATCATCATCCTTGTATTTGGCCGAGTTATTCTTCAATCTACTGACCCCCAATAATGGAACAATTTCTGGTTTGTTCATCAACCAGCATTTTGACAGCCGCCAGACTTTCATCATGTTCAAACTGGCTACAACGAAGAAAGGCGTTTAACTTGTGCAATAGATAATGAATGCCAACCATACGCTTGTGAATTCAAGTAGCATTTTCATCTTCCTTGCATTTTATTTCCACTTATTTTCGTGCTTATATCCAATTAAGGTTCAAGCACGTTGTCTTGGCTGTCTGTCCAGGACAGTGGGTTAGTTGCTATTTGGTTAGTGATTAATGAGAAAGAACAAGATGTAGTAGTCTTACACCTACCCATTGAGCCCATGAGCTCGCTCTGAGTTGGAGCCGGTACCGGGCTGCGAACCCTGTACCTACCAGCCTGTAGTCCGATGGCTTAACCACAACGCCACAGAGGCCGGTTCTTCCTTGGAGAGAAACTTGAATGCGGCTAACATTAACGGTTCTAGGAGGGTAGGTAACTGCTATGCAATAAGAAGAATCGTGTTATTGCTAAGACAGATTTTAAGAATAAGCTTTTAGAAAAACTCAAACATATGAACTACGAACGTTTTACTGCTCCTCGCATGACTTCTTATATCATTATTATTTTCATTGTATATACTTGTATTTTTAACTATACTGTCTCATAATTTTATAATGAATGGATTATGTGTTACGCAAGTATTTTTCGCAAACAATATAATTAAAAATGATGCTGAAACAGATAACTTATTGTGTTTTATGAATTATACATACATGGTACATCATGTACATGCATATAAGATATTGTACATCGATAATGACAATTAAGGATACAAAAGCAATCCGCTATGTTAATATCACATATGTTTGGCATTACAGTTAATATTACATCTAATTTGACATTATCGTGAGTGGACCCAAGAGGCTTTTCCCACGTGGTCAGTGAATCGTCAGAACTCGACACAGTCCTACTTCAACGGGTTATAGGTTCACGAGTGACACGAAATTGATTCTTCGAGTCGTAAATTACCCCCCGAACTTATTACAGCTGGCATTTGAAAGACGTATCGTCATTGTCTTAGATACGTCTGAGGGTATACATATCTACAAATAGGACTATTTATTGTCTTATCAACTGTTGAACGCTGCCAGAATTACAGATATTACTCCCATTTCCGGTGTTAATATTTTCAATAAAACTGATTGGTGTGGTCAATTATGGTCGTTGATTCGATATCACCCGTGAAATAACACTTTCACAATCAAACCACCCGTTCGCGGAGAGATAACGGCGCACGTGGTGCACTATATTGCTCAAACATGTCGTGATGTGTCTGTCTGATGACGCCAGAGGGTGGTTTAATAGCAAGATCAGGTGCGATCTATTTGTTTTGATTTTGAAACCGTTATAATGAGAGCTTTTTATTGTGCATAAATTTCGAATGTCGTATATTCCCAACTACAAATAACATTTTGTGTATTATAGGATTTTAAAAAATTAATATTAAATGAAGTGAAAATGTATTATTGAAGGCTGCTTTGTTGCGAACACAAGTTGTTAAAAGTGTTATAATTTATAAATGCGCACCACTGCACGAGAAAGAACTATTCAAGAACGGTTGGGGCATAGCCTACATTGCTTGGCAACAATCCCATCTCCAATATATATATATTTAATTGTTGTCGTTGTTCTTCTTCTTGTCTTAATAAACTTTTCAATCGGCCTTAAACCATTGTTAATTAATGTGTACCACACTTCATCAAATATTAACCGAGACAAACTAAGAGTCTCAAATTTCTCTCATTTGCTATGCACTCACACTGGGACACGTGCCCAGCAGCTAGCGGTGATAGATCTACCATTTGATAGCTTAACCACTGTTCAATGGAGAATTTCTTTCAACAAACACATAGTTTTCATCAGTCATTCATCAAAAACAAAACACATGTTCATTCGTTAGTACCTTGACTACTAAGATAATTGAAATGGGTATCGGGAAACAAATTAAGGTCCCAATATCTCTCAGAGTGTTCGAAGACTACAGTAAAGGTCCACTTAAGTCAATATTCCAGTAACAAGAACATAATGGACGGTTTGTGGTGTTTGAACAGAACACAGCTCTTGTAAAACAGCTGCAACACGCCTAGAGATTGCACTCGATGTTGAAACAAATGAAACTGTCAACATTGGCATCGTTAACACTAAAAAAACTGCGTTGTTTTGTTGTGGGCGTTTTCAGGGGTGATGGTGTCTGTTTCATTATATTCTGACTAAATATTTAAGGATTGTCTGTTATTTGTTTATGTTAATCGGGGTATGAACAAAAACAGAATCATCCGTAAACTGTGTGAATCGGCGAAGCCGTTCCCACATACGTTTGAGGATGATTTTTGTTTTCATACCAGATGAACGTAAAAAGAAATTACAGACAATACTTATTATTAAATCTGAAACACACTTACTAATAATAACATTAAAATTTTATATTTTATTTTGAATTATTTGTTTTGGTTTGGTTTAAGGCCACTGCAGACCTTTTCTCGTTGCATTGACACTGTCTGCCACAGCACCACTAATTCATCTTCTTCTTCTGTAGGCCACATGCTGCTGGAGGCTGCCATTTTGTGTCATGTGATCAATATCTATCCGTTCATTGGTAGTTTAAATTATTGTGTCAACGTTTTGTTGCATTGAAGGCGCATACGTTTGCGACGGCGTGCAATTAGATGCATGAATGAATGAATGAATGAAATGAATGAATGAATGTTTAACGACACCCCAGCACGAAAAATACATCGGCTATTGGGTGTCAAACTATGGTAATTCAAACAAATAAAGTGATGATCAACATCAATATAAGAATTCAAGATTTAAATAAAAACAGTGTAAAGAACTGTGCAAAAATACAAATATCACAGATAGATACTGACTTTTACTCAAAATTTAAATTTTGTGCTGTATTGGCCATTCTCAAAGAGAATGTTACACCCCTGCACCACGGTGAAGTTACAGCATACGATGCAATTACATGCAATAAAATCAAACATGTTTGATCGGAGCAATTTCAGTTGCATGCAACAAAAATTGCACCTTGTGTCGCAAAGGTCTGCGGTGGCCTTAAAACAATAACGCTCAGTAAGACAAATTACCATTATAAAATGACGTCATCAGGTATAACGTTCCCTGACAACGTCATGTTTATATTCATCGAATTAACAAACTCCCGTTGCTACGGCTGGGCCAATGAGATGACGTTATATTGTAATGAATGTAGCGGAAATTTAATTATTTATTTGTCTACTTCTTTCCGCCAATTTCATATCTAAGTCCTTAAAATGGCAGTCAGTTGTCTATGTTACTTGTTTGTCAACTTAAAATTCCGCAGATGTTTGCTATAGTCTGTTTGCGTCAAAGGGGAACAGATGAATTGTTATACAATTCCATAATGAATCAAATTAAAACTTATAGAAAACAGATTACGTTTTAAATCTATACCAACTCGCATAACAAATCGCAGTTTAAATATTTTTGAAACGTTTTTTAACCAATTTACATTAAAAGGTTAAATCTCCCTTTTTGATACAGCGATTAAGGCAACTGATAAAGCCTGATAAAGCACATGCAACTCTATCTTTTGTATCTGTATATTGCATTACTGATTACTAGTAGTAACAATTTTACCTACCTTCGCGGTTTCAGCACTTTGTCTTCAACCCAGAGCCGGTTTAAGGATCCGCGGGGCCTGTAGCACAAATAACAGCGGGGCCCACTTCCCAGGATATATATTTTTCAACCCCCTCTGGGAGAAGGGAAAAATGACCAGGGGGGAATAAATGTATACACTACCGCGGGGCCTCCTGAATCGCGTGGACCGTAGCACGTGTTACATGTGCTACTTGGATAAGCCGGCTCTGCTTCAACCCTATATTAAGGTAAGGTACAGTAAGGGCAAGGCGAGGCGAGGCGAGGCGAGGCGAGGCGAGGCGAGGCAAACCAAAGCAAGGCACGGAAAGGCAAAGGCAAGGTAAAGTAAGGCAAGGCAAAGCAAAGTAAAATAAAGCAAGGCAAAGGCAAGGCAAAGGCAAGGGAAGGTAAATGCATGGAAAGGCAAGGCAAAGGCAAGGTAAAGTAAGACAAAGGCAAGGTAAAGCAAGGCAAGGCAAAGCAAAGTAAAATAAGGCAAGGCAAAGCAATGCAAAGGCAAGGCAAAGGAAAGGCAAGGCAAAGGCAAGGGAAGGTAAATGCATGGAAAGGCAAGGCAAAGGCAAGGTAAAGTAAAGCAAGGTAAAGTAAGACAAAGGCAAGGTAAAGTAAGACAAAGCAAAGTAAAGTAAAATAAAATAAGGCAAGGCAAAGCAATGCAAAGGCAAGGCAAAGGAAAGGCAAGGCAAAGGCAAGGGAAGGTAAATGCATGGAGAGGCAAGGCAAAGACAAATGCAAAGCAAAACAAGGGCAAAGCAAAGGCGAAAGCAGCAAGGTAAACGCAATCGCAAGGCAGGGCAAAGGCAAAGACAACTCGGGGCAAGACAAGGCAAAGGCAGCTCGCGCAACGCAAGGAAAGGCAACACTAGGTAAGGGCAGGGCAAGGCACTGGCAATGGAATGGCAAGGCATAGGCAAGGGCAGGGCAAGGCATAGGCAATGGCGGGGCAGAGCAGGGAAGGGAAGGGAAGGGCAGGGCAATGTAAAACAATATATTATTATGAATGAGTAAGTACATGTGTATTGACATTTTGAGTACAGATTTTGACAGAAGACGTTAGCTGGTTGTCGACGCAGTGAGTTATGCAGGTCAGATTTTAGAGTGGTTCTACATAACTTATGGCTTATTGTTATAAAAACTGCTCTACAGCCCGGGAGATATGCTCTCTCACGTTCACTTACACTGAATACACCTGGCTGTGTGAAATATGTATGTGCTTCAGGCGGGCTGCCGTTTCAAGTGTTAGGTAATGACTGGCTTGAGAGTATGTATTAATTATAATATAGTGTGTCCTCTGACAACAATATTACAGGATTGCGAGGTTCGAGTACCATAAATGCAGGTAGAGCTTTCTTCTAAGTAGACCGAATAAAGCTATATTTCAGATTTTATATTTATATATATTTGTATTATTTGTTTATTTTATAACATTTTTGAACATAGGACATACATACAAAATAGATAAATAATTACAAAAGAAATATTCCTTAGCACAGTCAGAGATATTTGGTCTACTAGTATCCTCGAACATGCGTGTTACTGACCCCACTACAGCCACCACTGCCACTTCCACCACAAACACCACAAGCACAATTATTATAACCACAATGACAACTACTACAACCAGAACCACAACAACAAGTCATTACCAAAACAATGAGAACCACAAGCATCATCACTTGCAACACCATCACATCCATCAACAGGACTACTTAATGCAGAGCTATCTGCTTTCAGCAATCTAATTAAAATTACCTCCACTATTACATGTGGATCTAAAGACAGCCAGTTGGAGCTCATGTCCACCAATCAAAACCTTACTTGCAGAATCCTGCCAGTGATTTAAAACTAACAACACTGCGTAGTCCCCAATGTCCAGGTAACATTTCGTCTGTAAATAATAATTTAAATATTGACCAATCACACTTCGCCTTTTATAACGTTATTTGGGAGTATACAAATTCTAAAAATATCGGGCGAGTCTATTTTAGTGGCCGCAGTACAGCGAACCATACCAATACGTACGGGGTGGGTTATCAGTCTTCAATTTTACATTAAAAATTATTTATTTATTTATAAAATAAAACAAAACTAAATCAGTCTTCAGTTTTACATTACAAATTATTTATTTTATAAAATAAAACATGTTTTAAGGCATTCGTAATTCACCACACGAAACATGTCGTATACCCTCAGGATAATTCGGAATGTTTTCAAATTATTTTTAAATCACTGGCAGGATTCTGCAAGTAAGGTTTTGATTGGTGGACATGAGCTCCAACTGGCTGTCTTTATATCCACATGTAATAGTGGAGCTAATTTTAATTAGATTGCTGCTTTCACATACTGCAGACTGTTAAAGGTAACAAATGTAGGAGTTTGGAAAAGTGTGGTCTGAAATCTGATGATGATGGTGATGATGATGGTGGTGCTGATGATGATAATGGTGGTGGTGGTGGTGATGATGATGATGATGATGATGATGATGGTGGTGGTGGTGATGATGATGATAATGATGATGATGATGATGACAATGATGATGATCATGATGATCATGATGATCTGTTCTGCGTAAGTGTAAATAAAATAGTGTGTCGCTTTTCACTAGAAGTAGCCTCTTTGTGTCTTTTAGTCACTCGTTGAAATAAAAAATTTAATCGAAAAAAACACCATGAAAATTAATGGTCTATTTATTATATACATCTTTCCTAATTTTTGACAATATCTTTCGCTTTTTTAAAATGTATTTCGCTGATCCTATCGAAAACACGTAATGCCATGATATATTTCTTCCGGTTGAACTTTTGTTGAAAATTTACTTGACCATGGTATTTTTAAAAGAAATACGAATAAAAAGTATCTTTCTTTAATTAATAATTACTTAATAATACTGCTGTGCAAACATACCTGACAAAATTATCCTCCCAAAAAATCCACAAAAACAAAACAAATCGAACAGCAAGTTTAAAAACTTACACTCAACGACAGGACATTCTGTCATCGTTATTTAGCTTCGTATTCAATCAGTTTTAGATATATTTTTTTCGTAATTGAATTTCATATCCATTTTTTTACGGAATTTTTTTTTTAATTACATGGGGGGTGGGGGGGGGGGGGTGTTTCAAATCCAACCAGATGCATTGGTAATCATTCAACTTAAATTCGTAATAATCTACAAGGAAGATAAATGATTCATTAATGTGTTTACAAAAATATAAATATGATTTCTATATTTTCACTGTAGCTAAAATACAGTGAAAATAAAAAATTTCACCGAATATCACTTTTATGGTTTCTGTATATCTATACATTTCATTGCTATGTATATAATATATAACAATACTTACGGATTACTTTTTGACCTACCCATGTCATATGATAGGGATGTAATAAAACACTCCAGCTAATTGCAATTTTCACTTAATAATCATGTCGTTAGACGTATTAATAACTTACTGGTCATGCAGGTCCATTTTGACACTTTTATAGACCCGTATGATGGCGTTCAAATTAAAATATTAGGTAATAACTGTCACTGAACTACGAACAGTTGACGTAACATTGTAAAGAAATTTGTGCTGTATTCTGAAGGACGAGCGTTAACAGTCGCTCGCTTGACTGGTTTTTGAACCTTCCATTGAAAAAATGGGATATGATAGATGATATGTATAGTTAAAGTTAGTTTTGTTCAACGACACCACTAGAGTACATCGGCTTTTGGATATCATACATTAGTCTTAGAGAGGAAACTCGCTATATATTTTTTTCAATTAGTAGCAAGAGATCTTTTATACGAACCATCCCACAGACAGGATACTAGTAGTAGATACCAATGCATTAGATATAGCAGTCGAGGTACATTGGCTGGAACGAGAAACGGCCCAATGGGATCGATTCTAGACAGACCCGCATCAAGCAAACACTTTACCACTGGGCCATTTACCGACCCTCGCTGTACAGGTAGCGCGTTTTCTATATAGGTATTATTAGAATTATTGGTACCCAATTTGAACTATACCACGCATGTTGATAGAGTAGAGCAAGCTTGGGAGTGGGGTGCAGGTTATGTAAGCTTGGGAGTGGGGTGCAGGTAGTGTAAGCTTGGGAGTGGGGTGCAGGTTGTGTAAGCTTGGGAGTGGGGTGCAGGTTGTGTAAGCTTGGGAGTGGGTGCAGGCTGTGTAAGCTTGGGAGTGGGTGCAGGTAGTGTAAGCTTGGGAGTGGGGTGCAGGTTGTGTAAGCTTGGGAGTGGGGTGCAGGTAGTGTAAGCTTGGGAGTGGGGTGCAGGTAGTGTAAGCTTGGGAGTGGGTGCAGGTAGTGTAAGCTTGGGAGTGGGGTGCAGGTAGTGTAAGCTTGGGAGTGGGGTGCAGGTTGTGTAAGCTTGGGAGTGGGTGCAGGTAGTGTAAGCTTGGGAGTGGGGTGCAGGTAGTGTAAGCTTGGGAGTGGGGTGCAGGTTATGTAAGCTTGGGAGTGGGTGCAGGCTGTGTAAGCTTGGGAGTGGGTGCAGGTAGTGTAAGCTTGGGAGTGGGGTGCAGGTTGTGTAAGCTTGGGAGTGGGGTGCAGGTAGTGTAAGCTTGGGAGTGGGGTGCAGGTAGTGTAAGCTTGGGAGTGGGTGCAGGTAGTGTAAGCTTGGGAGTGGGGTGCAGGTTGTGTAAGCTTGGGAGTGGAGTGCAGGTTGTGTAAGCTTGGGAGTGGGGTGCAGGTTATGTAAGCTTGGGAGTGGGTGCAGGTAGTGTAAGCTTGGGAGTGGGTGCAGGTAGTGTAAGCTTGGGAGTGGGGTGCAGGTTGTGTAAGCTTGGGAGTGGAGTGCAGGTTGTGTAATCTTGGGAGTGGGGTGCAGGTTGTGTAAGCTTGGGAGTGGGGTGCAGGTTGTGTAATCTTACAAATAAACATATATAAATAAATCAGTAAGTAAATAAAAATATATAAATTAATAAAACACAAAATAATGTTATTAATAATATATATCTTGAAGCGTGTAACGTAAGCCAACCTGTGATTTAGTAATCGATAGCAATTAGTATAATTGGTCGCGGAATGACAGACTACGTGAAATAACCAATATATATGACATTTTAGCCGTCCATATAACAATGTAATACATACATGTTTACCAAAAAACATACTTGGTAGCAATGGAGTAAATATGTGAATAATTGTATACTACCGACAATAATGTGGCGGGGTATGGCATATAGAAACGAGTATAATCATTAGGGTAATATAATTTTATTAAATGTTAATGGGTGATTAAACGTGAAAATTTGTCAGCAGTATCCACAATGAATTTCATGTTAAGCAGTGTGCATGGTTACCAGGTGTTGTACGTGTGTGTGTATATAAAAACCTAGCCTAACCTTAATCCTGAAGAGTTCGCTAAGCAGTATTTACATATTTATAATACGCATATGTCAATTTACATAATGTATGCATATGGTAATTTACAAACAAAAACAAAATGCATTCATACGACCTCCCGACTTTACTCCTTGTGTAAAGATACAATTTAATAAATCTGATACTAGTCTTAAGGGAAATCCGCGACATTTTTGCACAGATAGCAATCTTTTATATACACAATCACGCAGACAGGAGGCTATATGATCATAACAAATGCCATGTATTACAATGTCGTACATACATACCATGTATGTATGTATGTATGTATGTATGTAGGACTGTAATTTTGATATTCACATTCAATACTGCATAGATATTTGCCACCTTCAGTGTATATTTTAGGCCCATAGGTCAAATGTTGTTAAAATAGCAACAGATTCAAAATCGTCAGTCAAAAATGCGACGGCAAAAACTAAAGCGAAATGTTGTCTACTATTGTTTACTTGAAAATTTTGTCAATATTTTCACCGTTCATTAGGAAATCGATTTTCTTATTTCTTCTAACAAGCTTTCTTCCCATTTTTCTGTTATTTTGTCCATTAGTTCATTCTCCATGAATACTGCTGTGCCGTAAGATAGATAATTTCACTTAGCTTTTGGCGTCGCATTTTTTACTTACAATTTTGAATCTGTTGCTATTGTAACAATGCTTGACCTATGGGCCTACAATTTTCACTGAATGTCGCAAATATCATTATAGTAATGAATGTGAAATAATAAAATATCATTATAGTAATGAATGTGAAATATTAAAATTAGTCCCCATACTTTTTAGACAATTCCATATTTAGTAGGGTTATATATTTTTCTTTTTAAACTTTCGTAATTTTTACCTTTTCTGACATTTTTTGAGAATACGGATTTGACATTTTAGGAACTTTTTAAATATTTGATTTTACATATATTTTACATTCCTTTTATTAATTCAATGAGAAATAAAACTTTATGAATAATATAGAATACATTCACTCAATGCAGTGAGGTTACAATCCCACAGCTTAGTGATGGAATTACGAGTAAAACAGGTTATTAAAAATACATTGCAGTTATGGGTTACAATTTAACGAACTATGGTGTCCATAACATCGGAACAATAGCATTAATGGAGGAACATGGCTGGTTAATGATGTAATAAAATATGATTCCATTAGAAACACCAGCATGGCATTTTAAATTATGGATTTAAAAGAAAACAGACATTAAAAGATACATACATTCTCATATCAAATATTTAAAATAACAATTCCGAGACATACGCTTCTATTTTTTGTTTTAAAGTATTTTATTGTACCCAGAGATTCTAGACAGAGTCGGGGTTGATTAGCCCAGAGCTCACTGATTTATAATTATTACAATTATTAATATATATAATGTATCTCTCTCTCTCTCTCTCTCTCTCTCTCTCTCTCTCTCTCTCTCTCTCTCTCTCTCTCTCTCTCTCTCTTTAACAAGCATATTAATAGTAAAATGTTTACATACATATAATTATATATAATATCATGTGTACACACCCACATGATGTACATCAATAGTAAAGTATTTTACATATACATGTATATCATTATATATCATATGTATACACACTCACACGTATGTACACACACACACACAAAGAAACAAGAAGAGAAAAAGATTTAAATAAAAAATACAACTGTAGAAATGTGATGTAAATATGATATCTATTTGTAAGCCACATATAAAAAACCCACCATAGTGTAGTTATATATAAAAGAAGAGTTGTCAGTGAAATAAATTATACCACTTTATCTAATATTGTTTATTTAAACGATTCATATTTACAATTTTTAAGCAGAATACATTTTTCAATTTCTAATTTGTTTTTAAATACCCTTTGTAATGCTTTTAAGTTTAGCTTCTGTTTTTGCAGTTTTTTAGAATATATATAATATTTTATATTAATAATCAACTATTGGTTTGATTAAGAAATCCCAAAATATCTTTACTGGAAATAAATAAGTTGTTCGCCATTAGATTCGTATATCCAGTTTGCAACATCTTGTCATAGCGTTTTAACATAGACGCAATCATGAAATAAGTGTTCCAGTGTTTCTGGTAACAGGTTACAAAAAAGTGCACTTTTTGGAGACTAAGTAATGGATTTTATATAGAAAACTATTTGTTTCAAGAATTCGATGCAATACTGTGTATTGAAACCACCGTACACTTGAGCCTCTTACACATTTAAAAGGTATACTATAATGTAGTTTCCATTCTCTTGGCGAACATTTAAAACCTTTTGTCTCAAATTTTAATTGCGATTTTGGAACTATGGATGTATGACAATATTTTGTACTGTTCTTTGCAACCCTGTATGCCTTTTAAAAACGTTTTTCTCGTTTGAGGAAAGACTGGTGCAAGATTAGGCGTAAAGGTTTGAGTGTGGCAATTTTGCTCTCCATACTACGCAATAAAATATTTTACTTCATTGATTAAAGATTCATACTCTAGAAAGTTTGTCAGTATGTTACATTTTACGCTTCTATTTTTAATGCGGGTGTACTGTACGCCATGATATTGTTTTTATAAATCTTTTGAAGAAATAATAAATATCTTAAATTTATGATACATGTATATAAACTCAGTATTAATTATAATAAATTGGGGGTAGTTTTTATCGGTTCTGTTAGTAACAGTCCAATACGAAATTTACAAAATTGTAATATAAAATGGAATCCTCCTTCGCTTAAAGCATTTGAGATTAGTTTTAGTACTAACACGTGAAATGACCAAACTTCACTATAATTCTAAACTATTTGAAAGTAAACAAATTATAAACATATAGTCCGGGATCCAAGGGTTTGAAATTTTGATAGACCTGACTCCGCACAACATACTTTTGCTTTGCTATTTATTTGTTAGAACAGACCTTCGGGGTAAACAATTGGGTGGTCTGCTTTGCTGGAAACATTGCAAACAAAAAAACTTCTGGTTGCGTAAAATTTATAGGCAATGTTTTAATTGTGGCCACATAATGCAGGTACATGTATACTGATTTTGGATTAATTTTAGGATGTCATAGGCGTACGGGTTCCCATTTTTGTAGGGGGGGGGGGGGGGGGCAGGCTGGCTTTTGCCCAAATTAAGAAAATGTCCGAATGGATTATGCCCAAATGGCAATGTCATTTCACCATGGAGCTTAACTGGTTTACTATTTAGTTCCAGTATAGAGTATTACACATAATATTGACTACTAACACATTTGCCTACAAGTTGAAACCTGTGGATAATAAAGCGTGCACTTTTTGTCATAAAAGTAAAGAATCTACAATACACCTCTTTTGGGAATGTGATATTGTTGAAGAATTGTGGAATACACTTTTAAATTGGTTATTGACATCTTGTAATCGTATAATTAACCTAAAACTCTCTCTTCAACTTGTTATATTCGGGGTGATATTGTTGAAGAATTGTGGAATACACTTTTAAATTGGTTATTGACATCTTGTAATCATATAATTAACCTAAAACTCTCTCTTCAACTGTTATATTCGAGGTGGGGCGGCACGTAGCCCAGTGGTAAAGCGCTCGCTCGATGCGCAGTCGGTCTGGGATCGATACCCGTCGGTGGGCCCATTGGGTTATTTCTCGATCCAGCCAGTGCACCACGACTGGTATATCAAATGCCGTGGTATGTACTAACCTGTCTGTGGGATGGTGCATATAAAAGATCCCTTGCTGTTAATCGAAAAGAGTAGACCATGAAGTGGCGATAGCGGGTTTCATCTCTCAATATCTGTGTGGTCCTTAACCATATGTCTGACGCCATATAACAGTAAATAAAATGTGTTGAGTGCGTTGTTAAATAAAACATTTCCTTCCTTCCTTACTGTTATATTCGGAAATAAAAAGAACATTAGGACAGACACAATCTTTGACTTCTAATTACTTTTAGCAAAATATTCCAAAACATACAGCTATACATTACACTTTTTAAATGTGACATTAAACAAAGATACATTGTAGAAAAAGATAGGCACTTGAGTAACAACAGTATGAATAAATTCTTTACTAAGTGATCCATGTATCATTATCTCTTTGAAAACATAACTTGATAATTCATGTATTCGCGTATTTATTTATTTATATTTTTGTTACACTCTCCATTTGACCACCCCCAACAATTCATAAGTTAAAAATATGAAATGTTAGTAAAATAGGATTTCAGCATCTCAGAACTTTGCAAGACTGCACGGAAAATTACCGTACTAATAATTTTAAAATTATCATATATATGAAATATTAATTATTTGTAACAGTAACTACGTGTACGTGCATGTGTAAGTGAGTTAGTGAACGAGTGATTGGGTGTTTGTGTGTCAAAGTTCTTTCAGTTTTGTTTCTGTTTTATTCTCTTTAATTATTCTTTATTTGTAAACCATTTTTTATTATCATTATTTTCTTAAAATTTACTAACTTATTTTTTTATTATTTTTTTATTTATTTATTTATGTATACTTATTATCTTGATTCTCGTATTTACTCAGTCTTCTAGCCTAGCCTGGCAAAAAACATAACAGCTTTTTATTATTACATTTATAAACCACTGTGTTATTATTTATCTTGTTTTGTTTACAGAAACAAGCCATGATCTGTATAGTTTACATATATTTATATTTATATAAAGTTTAATTGAAATCTAATAATTATGTCATGTACTAGTATTATTTACGGCTCATGTTATTTCCTCACCATCAGTTGTGTGCTATGTAAATGAGGGACTGGAATAAATATTTAAAAATTAATTAATTAATTAATTAATTATTAATAATAATAATAATAATACATAATACATAAATTTATAAAAATAAACAAATAAAATTAATTAATTAAAAAAATAAAGTTAGCTTTAATGTTTTAATGTTATTTACTAGTTTATTATCCGCGTTAAAAAAAATCATCCATTTATGAGACCTAGTTTGTGTCTATGACTACCAGTTTTCTGTTTGTCCTATCTCTAACGTTTGCATAAATATTACATATGTAACAAAATATTACATACCGGGAAGTCTAGCAGGCCACAAAAGTCGAGCTCAGTATACTTATATTTAGACACAAGTTACCCGAAACAATGTCAAGTAAGTATATGTAGCGGTACACCTTTTGCGTCTTTTGTTTTGTTTCTTTTGTTGTTTCGGGGTGGGATCTATGAAGAATTTATTTAATCTCATAATAGTATATCTGAAAAGATACCAGTGTTGTGTCCATTGATATATTGCATTGCACACTCACTTCAGAGCATTATGTACTATTTATAATACCTCAAGGCGTTATTCATATTCAACGTGTGAGATATCGATTTAAACTTATAAAGACATCTGATTGACTGCTTCGTGATGACGACATAAACGTCAAAGTCGAACCATTCAATGAAATTAATACTACTGGTGTCTATTTATAACTTAACGTTTAAAGTGCAAACAAGTGTAGTCAACAAGCGAACGAAAAGAAGAACGTGCAAACATCGCAAAAAAAAAAAAAGTTTAAAGGTGTTTAAATTTCATTTAGGTATGCTTTCATATGTAGGAAATAGAGAATTAAACTCGTGTATCTTGTGTACAAATGTATCGCTCGTTAGGAATGAATGAATGAATGGATGAATGTTTAACGACACCCCAGCACAGAAAATACATCGGCTATTGGGTGTCGAACTATGGTAAAGGGGGCGTTAGGAATGACTGAATGAATGGATGAATGTTTAACGACACCCCAGCACAGAAAATACATCGGCTATTGGGTGTCGAACTATGGTAAAGGGGGCGTTAGGAAGGAAGGAATGAATGGATGAATGTTTAACGACACCCCAGCACAGAAAATACATCGGCTATTGGGTGTCGAACTATGGTAAAGGGGGCGTTAGGAATGACTGAATGAATGGATGAATGTTTAACGACACCCCAGCACAGAAAATACATCGGCTATTGGGTGTCGAACTATGGTAAAGGGGGCGTTAGGAAGGAAGGAATGAATGGATGAATGTTTAACGACACCCCAGCACAGAAAATACATCGGCTATTGGGTGTCGAACTATGGTAAAAGGGGCGTTAGGAAGGAAGGAATGAATGGATGAATGTTTAACGACACCCCAGCACAGAAAATACATCGGCTATTGGGTGTCGAACTATGGTAAAGGGGGCGTTAGGAATGACTGAATGAATGGATGAATGTTTAACGACACCCCAGCACAGAAAATACATCGGCTATTGGGTGTCGAACTATGGTAAAGGGGGCGTTAGGAAGGAAGGAATGAATGGATGAATGTTTAACGACACCCCAGCACAGAAAATACATCGGCTATTGGGTGTCGAACTATGGTAAAGGGGGCGTTAGGAATGACTGAATGAATGGATGAATGTTTAACGACACCCCAGCACAGAAAATACATCGGCTATTGGGTGTCGAACTATGGTAAAGGGGGCGTTAGGAAGGAAGGAATGAATGGATGAATGTTTAACGACACCCCAGCACAGAAAATACATCGGCTATTTGGTGTCGAACTATGGTAAAGGGGGCGTTAGGAATGAATGGATGAATGGATGAATGTTTAACGACACCCCAGCACAGAAAATACATCGGCTATTGGGTGTCGAACTATGGTAAATGGGGCGTTAGGAATGAATGAATGAATGGATGAATGTTTAACGACACCCCAGCACAGAAAATACATCGGCTATTGGGTGTCGAACTATGGTAAAGGGGGCGTTAGGAAGGAAGGAAATGGATGAATGTTTAACGAATACATCGGCTATTGGGTGTCGAACTATGGTAAAGGGGGCGTTAGGAAGGAAGGAATGAATGGATGAATGTTTAACGACACCCCAGCACAGAAAATACATCGGCTATTGGGTGTCGAACTATGGTAAAGGGGGCGTTTAGGAATGAATGGATGAATGTTTAACGACACCCCAGCACAGAAAATACATCGGCTATCGAAATGGTTATGACTGAATGAATGGATGAATGTTTAACGACACCCCAGCACAGAAAATACATCGGCTATTGGGTGTCGAACTATGGTAAAGGGGGCGTTAGGAATGAATGAATGGATGAATGTTTAACGACACCCCAGCACAGAAAATACATCGGCTATTTGGTGTCGAACTATGGTAAAGGGGGCGTTAGGAATGAATGAATGGATGAATGTTTAACGACACCCCAGCACAGAAAATACATCGGCTATTGGGTGTCGAACTATGGTAAAGGGGGCGTTTAGATGAATGTTTAACGACACCCCAGCACAGATTGGGTGGTAAAGGGGGCGTTAGGAAGGAAGGAATGAATGGAATGGTAAAGGGGGCGTTAGGAATGAAGGAATGAATGGATGAATGTTTAACGACACCCCAGCACAGAAAATACATCGGCTATTGGGTGTCGAACTATGGTAAAGGGGGCGTTAGGAATGAATGAATGAATGGATGAATGTTTAACGACACCCCAGCACAGAAAATACATCGGCTATTGGGTGTCGAACTATGGTAAAGGGGGCGTTAGGAAGGAAGGAATGAATGGATGAATGTTTAACGACACCCCAGCACAGAAAATACATCGGCTATTGGGTGTCGAACTATGGTAAAGGGGGCGTTAGGAAGGAAGGAAGGAAATGGTTTATTTAACGACGCACTCATCACATTTTATTTACGGTTATATGGCGTCGGACATATGGTTAAGGACCACGTAGATATTGAGGGAGGAAACCCGCTGTCGCCACTTCATGGGTTACTCTTTTTCGATTAGCAGCAAGGAATATTTTATATGCACCATCCCATAAACAGGATAGCACATACCACGGCCTTTAATGTACCAGTCGTGGTGCACTGGCTGGAGCGAGAAATAGGTATCGCTCGTCAGTTGCGTTTTGCAACAACTCGTTAAATCCTATCTAACGGCATCTTTGCAAGCCAGGGCACCATTCCGTAGAGTACACTGTATTACGAAATGCGGTATACTGAACTGAATGGAATGAATGAATGAATGAATGTTTAACGACACCCCAGCACGAAAAATACATCGGCTATTGGGTGTCGAACTGAATGGTACCTTGGCTTGCGAAGATGGTCTAATGGTCACTCGTCTATCCATGGATTATGTAGTATTCTTTATTCATAACGGAATATTTTCAATTATATTGTGTTTGTGTTGTCGGTTTCGGGGGTATAAAATTTAACATACATTTTGGCATTGTGACTTATTTCTAAGAATGTTATTGCATCAGTTCCACTGTTTTCCCATTATATACTGACAAACCAGGTTATTGATGTTTTTTTTTTTTGGGGGGGTGGGTTTGTTGTTGTTTTTTTGGGGTGGGGGTGTGAGTTGTTGTTACGTTTGTTTGGGTTTGTTTTGTTGGGGTTTTTTCGTTTCTTTTGTTTTGTTTGATATTGTATTGGTCAACAGGAAAGACTATTGCAAGACCTTTTCAAATATTTCCAAACAGATGCCACAGTACGGTATATAGCAACGTCTTGACGGACACTATAATGTACATAAATACAAATAGGGTTGTTGGGGGGTGTGGGGAGGGGGGTAGGAGATTGGACACAAAAAATAACACGGAGATATTTGTACCAATTACAGCTAAGCATTGTTAAAAGCCAGCGCTTTGAAAACAAAACCGATCGTTTGCTCAAAGATCATTATGTTGATATCAGGACTTGAAAATTTTATTCTTTCAACTCCCAATAAAAGAGTTATTAATTTCAAAAACTATTTATATAATTTCATTTGGTTAGATTATTTTTAGGGTGCTCAAATTTGTTTTATTGGTGAAATTTAATATGGATATCACTTTAAATCTCATTAATTTCGGCGTACTTCAGTTAATATAATGGTAGTCTAGGATAATTGTTTGCGATTATCCAATTCACATAATTATTGGAAGTGACAGCCTGGGTTGGCAGGATGCCAAGTTTTGTGTTTCGACTGCTTATTTCCGGATCGTGCGAACGCATTACAGCTAATTCAAGTTTTCCGAGTGTATGTTTCATTTCTTGCACATACATTTAAAGATGTATTATCAATTTTTTTTACAAATTTAATAAATTCTGAGCTTGCAATTTTATAGATGTTGTTTCAACAGCTCTATGGTACAATACAGTTTGTTTTGTTTAACGACACCATTAGAGAACATTGGTTTTTAATCATCGGCTATCGGCATGATTAACCATATCGACATAACAACAAAGAATAAAATATTGCACTGGAAGTTTGTTTTGTTTAAAGACATCATTAGAGCACATTGATTTATTAATTATCGGCTATTGGATGTGAAACTTTTGATAATTTTGACATATAAACATAGAGAGGAAACCCGCTATATTTTTCTATTAGTGGCAAGGGATATTTTATATGCACCATCCTACAGACATGATAGCATATACGACAACCTTTGATATACCAGTCGTGATGCACTCGCTGGAACGAGAAATAGCCCAGTGGTCTCACCGACGGGGATTGTTCCCAGACCGACCGCGCATCAAGCGAGGTCTTTACTACTGGGCTACGTCCCGCCATGTCATGTCATAGGGTTTTACGTGCACATTCAGAACAAGCTGTTGTAGCGCACACCTGTCGTGGGCACAAGAGCCGGCCCTGGCCGGCTCCTCCGTCCATGGCAGGAAAGGTGGGGGGAAGGGAGAGGAGGGACCGCCTGCACTGGCAGGTGCAAGGGAGCACCAGCAGCCCGATCAAATCGGTAGCAGGCGGGTGGGGGTGGTGGTGCTATGGAATTTGAATGGAGCAGTTAAATGCCAAAGAGAAAAGGGTGCGCAATTTTGATTGAGGGAATTTGGCGCAATTTTGAACGGTCGGTCGAAAGGTGAATGGCCGAGCTAATATACGTCCCGTCCACTGCTGTACACGTACATACCTAGGGACGGGACGTAGTCCACTGCTGTACATGTACATACCTAGGGGCGGGACGTAGTCCACTGCTGTACACGTACATACCTAGGGGTGGGACGTAGTCCACTGCTGTACACGTACATACCTAGGGAAGGGACGTAGTCCACTGCTGTACACGTACATACCTAGGGGCGGGACGTAGTCCACTGCTGTACACGTACTTACCTAGGGGCGGGACGTAGTCCACTGCTGTACACGTACATTCCTAGGGACGGGACGTAGTCCACTGCTGTAAACGTACATTCCTAGGGGCGGGACGTAGCCCACTGCTATACACGTACATACCTAGGGACGGGACGTAGCCCACTGCTGTACACGTACATACCTAGGGGCGGGACGTAGCCCACTGCTGTACACGTACATACCTAGGGGCGGGACGTAGTCCACTGCTGTACACGTACATTCCTAGGGGCGGGACGTAGCCCACTGCTGTACACGTACATACCTAGGGGCGGGACGTAGCCCACTGCTGTACACGTACATACCTAGGGGCGGGACGTAGCCCACTGCTATACACGTACATACCTAGGGGCGGGACGTAGCCCACTGCTGTACACGTACATACCTAGGGGCGGGACGTAGCCCACTGCTGTACATGTACATACCTAGGGGCGGGACGTAGCCCACTGCTGTACACGTACATACCTAGGGGCGGGACGTAGCCCACTGCTGTACACGTACATACCTAGGGGCGGGACGTAGCCCACTGCTGTACACGTACATACCTAGGGGCGGGACGTAGTCCACTGCTGTACACGTACATACCTAGGGGCGGGACGTAGCCCACTGCTATACACGTACATACCTAGGGGCGGGACGTAGCCCACTGCTATACACGTACATACCTAGGGGCGGGACGTAGTCCACTGCTGTACACGTACATACCTAGGGGCGGGACGTAGCCCACTGCTGTACACGTACATACCTAGGGGCGGGACGTAGTCCACTGCTGTACACGTATATACCTAGGGGCGGGACGTAGTCCAGTGGTAAAGCGCTCGCTCGATGCGCGGTCGGTCTGGGATCGACCCCCCGTCGGTGGGCCCATTGGGCCATTTCTCGTTCCAACCAGTGCACCACGACTGGTATATCAAAGGCCGTGGTATGTACTACCCTGTTTGTGGGATTGTGCGTATAAAAGATCCCTTGCTGCTAATCGAAAAGAGTAGCCCATGAAGTGGCAACAGCAGGTTTCCTCTCTCAATATCTGTGTGGTCCATAACCATATGTTTGAAGCAATATAACCGTAAATAAAATGTGTTCAGTGCGTCGTTAAATAAAACATTTCTTTCTTTTTCTTATTTATATACCTAAGTGTGTCACGTGTATGGTAAATGCACGCTATTCAAACATACGTTACTGGTATATAATATTATTTATTACACAGTAACACAGTGTAAGTAATATCTACTGCCAAAGTCGTCCGTCTGCCGTCCGTTACCTTGTCTATATGTTTGTGTGTCTGTCATGATAATGGTTGTAACATGTTTGTCCTCTGACCATACGCTCTTTATAAAATAACAGTATGGGGCCGACAGTTGTGATAATACTGTTATACCAATTTTCACCACACGACTGTCAAACGTATTCAATGCTTAAGGCACAAGTATATGGCTTCCTAATTTTAAAAGCATTTACCTTTTCATCTTCCCTGATCACCTGAGGTGCTAGCGTTGAAGGATCGAACCACCTCAGATGAATCCATTCTCTGATATGTTTTTTCCCGTCCCAACCAGTCCCTCACTACTGGTATATCAACGGTCGTGGTGCGCGCTGTCCTGTCATTGAGAAAGTGCATATAAAACATTCCTTGCCCGTAATGGAAAAATAGAATAGAATAGATGAATAACGACAGCCCAGCACGAACAATGTAATGGCAAACTAGAATAGAATAGAATAGATGGAGAACGACAGCCCAGCACGAACAATGTAATGGCAAACTAGAATAGAATAGAATAGATGGAGAACGACAGCCCAGCACGAACAATGTAATGGCAAACTAGAATAGAATAGAATAGATGAATAACGACAGCCCAGCACGAACAATGTAATGGCAAACTAGAATAGAATAGAACAGATGAATAACGACAGCCCAGCACGAACAATGTAATGGCAAACTAGACTAGAATAGAATAGATGAATAACGACAGCCCAGCACGAACAATGTAATGGCAAACTAGACTAGAATAGAATAGATGAATAACGACAGCCCAGCACGAACAATGTAATGGCAAACTAGAATAGAATAGAATAGATGAATAACGACAGCCCAGCACGAACAATGTAATGGCAAACTAAAATAGAATAGAATAGATGAATAACGACACCCCAGCACGAACAATGTAATGGCAAACTAGAATAGAATAGATGAATAACGACAACCTAGCACGAACAATGTAATGGCAAACTAGAATAGAATAGATGAATAACGACAGCCCAGCACGAACACTGTAATGGCAAACTAGAATAGAATAGAATAGATGAATAACGACAGCCCAGCACGAGCAATGTAATGGCAAACTAAAATAGAATAGAATAGATGAATAACGACAGCCCAGCACGAACAATTTAATGGCAAACTAGAATAGAATAGATGAATAACGACAGCCCAGCACGAACAATGTAATGGCAAACTAAAATAGAATAGAATAGATGAATAACGACAGCCCAGCACGAACAATGTAATGGCAAACTAGAATAGAATAGAATAGATGAATAACGACAGCCCAGCACGAACAATGTAATGGCAAACTAGAATAGAATAGAATAGATGAATAACGACAGCCCAGCACGAACAATGTAATGGCAAACTAGAATAGAATAGAATAGATGAATAACGACAGCCCAGCACGAACAATGTAATGGCAAACTAGAATAGAATAGAATAGATGAATAACGACAGCCCAGCACGAACAATGTAATGGCAAACTAGAATAGAATAGAATAGATGAATAACGACAGCCCAGCACGAACAATGTAATGGCAAACTAGAATAGAATAGATGAATAACGACAGCCCAGCACGAACAATGTAATGGTAAACTAGAATAGAATAGAATAGAATAGATGAATAACGACAGCCCAGCACGAACAATGTAATGGCAAACTAGAATAGAATAGAATAGATGAATAACGACAGCCCAGCACGAACAATGTAATGGCAAATCAGATTAGAATAGAATAGATGAATAACGATAGCCCAGCACGAGCAATGTAATGGCAAACTAGACTCGAATAGAATAGATGAATAACGACAGCCCAGCACGAACAATGTAATGGCAAACTAGAATAGAATAGAATAGATGAATAACGACAGCCCAGCACGAACAATGTAATGGCAAATCAGATTAGAATAGAATAGATGAATAACGACAGCCCAGCACGAGCAATGTAATGGCAAACTAGACTAGAATAGAATAGATGAATAACGACAGCCCAGCACGAACACTGTAATGGCAAACCAGAATAGAATAGAATAGATGAATAACGACAGCCCAGCACGAACAATGTAATGGCAAACCAGAATAGAATAGAATAGATGAATAACGACAGCCCAGCACGAACAATGTAATGGCAAACTAGAATAGAATAGAATAGATGAATAACGACAGCCCAGCACGAACAATGTAATGGCAAACTAGAATAGAATAGAATAGATGAATAACGACAGCCCAGCACGAACAATGTAATGGCAAACTAGAATAGAATAGATGAATAACGACAGCCCAGCACGAACAATGTAATGGCAAACTAGAATATAATAGAATAGAATAGATGAATAACGACAGCCCAGCACGAACAATGTAATGGCAAACTAGAATAGAATAGAATAGATGAATAACGACAGCCCAGCACGAACAATGTAATGGCAAACTGGAATAGAATAGAATAGACAAATAACGACAGCCCAGCACGAACAATGTAATGGCAAACTGGAATAGAATAGAATAGATGAATAACGACAGCCCAGCACGAACAATGTAATGGCAAACTAGAATATAATAGAATAGATGAATAACGACAGCCCAGCACGAACAATGTAATGGCAAACTAGAATAGAATAGAATAGATGAATAACGACAGCCCAGCACGAACAATGTAATGGCAAACTAGAATAGAATAGATGAATAACGACAGCCCAGCACGAACAATGTAATGGTAAACTAGAATAGAATAGAATAGATGAATAACGACAGCCCAGCACGAGCAATGTAATGGCAAACTAGACTAGAATAGAATAGATCAATAACGACAGCCCAGCACGAACAATGTAATGGCAAACTAGAATATAATAGAATAGAATAGATGAATAACGACAGCCCAGCACGAACAATGTAATGGCAAAGCAGAATAGAATAGAATAGATGAATAACGACAGCCCAGCACGAACAATGTAATGGCAAACTAGAATAGAATAGAATAGATGAATAACGACAGCCCAGCACGAACAATGTAATGGCAAACTAGAATATAATAGAATAGAACAGATGAATAACGACAGCCCAGCACGAACAATGTAATGGCAAACTAGAATATAATAGAATAGAATAGATGAATAACGACAGCCCAGCACGAACAATGTAATGGCAAACTAGAATAGAATAGAATAGATGAATAACGACAGCCCAGCACGAGCAATGTAATGGCAAACTAGAATATAATAGAATAGAATAGATGAATAACGACAGCCCAGCACGAACAATGTAATGGCAAACCAGAATAGAATAGAATAGATGAATAACGACAGCCCAGCACGAACAATGTAATGGCAAACCAGAATAGAATAGAATAGATGAATAACGACAGCCCAGCACGAACAATGTAATGGCAAACTAGAATAGAATAGAATAGATGAATAACGACAGCTCAGCACGAACAATGTAATGGCAAACTAGAATAGAATAGATGAATAACGACAGCCCAGCACGAACAATGTAATGGTAAACTAGAATAGAATAGAATAGAATAGATGAATAACGACAGCCCAGCACGAACAATGTAATGGCAAACTAGAATAGAATAGAATAGATGAATAACGACAGCCCAGCACGAACAATGTAATGGCAAATCAGATTAGAATAGAATAGATGAATAACGATAGCCCAGCACGAGCAATGTAATGGCAAACTAGACTCGAATAGAATAGATGAATAACGACAGCCCAGCACGAACAATGTAATGGCAAACTAGAATAGAATAGAATAGATGAATAACGACAGCCCAGCACGAACAATGTAATGGCAAATCAGATTAGAATAGAATAGATGAATAACGACAGCCCAGCACGAGCAATGTAATGGCAAACTAGACTAGAATAGAATAGATGAATAACGACAGCCCAGCACGAACACTGTAATGGCAAACCAGAATAGAATAGAATAGATGAATAACGACAGCCCAGCACGAACAATGTAATGGCAAACCAGAATAGAATAGAATAGATGAATAACGACAGCCCAGCACGAACAATGTAATGGCAAACTAGAATAGAATAGAATAGATGAATAACGACAGCCCAGCACGAACAATGTAATGGCAAACTAGAATAGAATAGAATAGATGAATAACGACAGCCCAGCACGAACAATGTAATGGCAAACTAGAATAGAATAGATGAATAACGACAGCCCAGCACGAACAATGTAATGGCAAACTAGAATATAATAGAATAGAATAGATGAATAACGACAGCCCAGCACGAACAATGTAATGGCAAACTAGAATAGAATAGAATAGATGAATAACGACAGCCCAGCACGAACAATGTAATGGCAAACTGGAATAGAATAGAATAGACAAATAACGACAGCCCAGCACGAACAATGTAATGGCAAACTGGAATAGAATAGAATAGATGAATAACGACAGCCCAGCACGAACAATGTAATGGCAAACTAGAATATAATAGAATAGATGAATAACGACAGCCCAGCACGAACAATGTAATGGCAAACTAGAATAGAATAGAATAGATGAATAACGACAGCCCAGCACGAACAATGTAATGGCAAACTAGAATAGAATAGATGAATAACGACAGCCCAGCACGAACAATGTAATGGTAAACTAGAATAGAATAGAATAGATGAATAACGACAGCCCAGCACGAGCAATGTAATGGCAAACTAGACTAGAATAGAATAGATCAATAACGACAGCCCAGCACGAACAATGTAATGGCAAACTAGAATATAATAGAATAGAATAGATGAATAACGACAGCCCAGCACGAACAATGTAATGGCAAAGCAGAATAGAATAGAATAGATGAATAACGACAGCCCAGCACGAACAATGTAATGGCAAACTAGAATAGAATAGAATAGATGAATAACGACAGCCCAGCACGAACAATGTAATGGCAAACTAGAATATAATAGAATAGAACAGATGAATAACGACAGCCCAGCACGAACAATGTAATGGCAAACTAGAATATAATAGAATAGAATAGATGAATAACGACAGCCCAGCACGAACAATGTAATGGCAAACTAGAATAGAATAGAATAGATGAATAACGACAGCCCAGCACGAGCAATGTAATGGCAAACTAGAATATAATAGAATAGAATAGATGAATAACGACAGCCCAGCACGAACAATGTAATGGCAAACCAGAATAGAATAGAATAGATGAATAACGACAGCCCAGCACGAACAATGTAATGGCAAACCAGAATAGAATAGAATAGATGAATAACGACAGCCCAGCACGAACAATGTAATGGCAAACTAGAATAGAATAGAATAGATGAATAACGACAGCTCAGCACGAACAATGTAATGGCAAACTAGAATAGAATAGATGAATAACGACAGCCCAGCACGAACAATGTACTGGCAAACTAGAATATAATAGAATAGAATAGATGAATAACCACAGTCCAGCACGAACAATGTAATGGCAAACTAGAATAGAATAGAATAGATGAATAACGACAGCCCAGCACGAACAATGTAATGGCAAACTGGAATAGAATGGAATAGACAAATAACGACAGCCCAGCACGAACAATGTAATGGCAAACTGGAATAGAATAGAATAGATGAATAACCACAGCCCAGCACGAACAATGTAATGGCAAACTAGAATAGAATAGAATAGATGAATAACGACAGCCCAGCACGAACAATGTAATGGCAAACTAGAATAGAATAGAATAGATGAATAACGACAGCCCAGCACGAACAATGTAATGGCAAACTAGAATAGAATAGATGAATAACGACAGCCCAGCACGAACAATGTAATGGTAAACTAGAATAGAATAGAATAGAATAGATGAATAACGACAGCCCAGCACGAACAATGTAATGGCAAACTAGAATAGAATAGAATAGATGAATAACGACAGCCCAGCACGAACAATGTAATGGCAAATCAGATTAGAATAGAATAGATGAATAACGATAGCCCAGCACGAGCAATGTAATGGCAAACTAGACTCGAATAGAATAGATGAATAACGACAGCCCAGCACGAACAATGTAATGGCAAACTAGAATAGAATAGAATAGATGAATAACGACAGCCCAGCACGAACAATGTAATGGCAAATCAGATTAGAATAGAATAGATGAATAACGACAGCCCAGCACGAGCAATGTAATGGCAAACTAGACTAGAATAGAATAGATGAATAACGACAGCCCAGCACGAACACTGTAATGGCAAACCAGAATAGAATAGAATAGATGAATAACGACAGCCCAGCACGAACAATGTAATGGCAAACCAGAATATAATAGAATAGATGAATAACGACAGCCCAGCACGAACAATGTAATGGCAAACTAGAATAGAATAGAATAGATGAATAACGACAGCCCAGCACGAACAATGTAATGGCAAACTAGAATAGAATAGAATAGATGAATAACGACAGCCCAGCACGAACAATGTAATGGCAAACTAGAATAGAATAGATGAATAACGACAGCCCAGCACGAACAATGTAATGGCAAACTAGAATAGAATAGAATAGAATAGATGAATAACGACAGCCCAGCACGAACAATGTAATGGCAAACTAGAATAGAATAGAATAGATGAATAACGACAGCCCAGCACGAACAATGTAATGGCAAACTGGAATAGAATAGAATAGACAAATAACGACAGCCCAGCACGAACAATGTAATGGCAAACTGGAATAGAATAGAATAGATGAATAACGACAGCCCAGCACGAACAATGTAATGGCAAACTAGAATATAATAGAATAGATGAATAACGACAGCCCAGCACGAACAATGTAATGGCAAACTAGAATAGAATAGAATAGATGAATAACGACAGCCCAGCACGAACAATGTAATGGCAAACTAGAATAGAATAGATGAATAACGACAGCCCAGCACGAACAATGTAATGGTAAACTAGAATAGAATAGAATAGATGAATAACGACAGCCCAGCACGAACAATGTAATGGCAAATCAGATTAGAATAGAATAGATGAATAACGACAGCCCAGCACGAGCAATGTAATGGCAAACTAGACTAGAATAGAATAGATCAATAACGACAGCCCAGCACGAACAATGTAATGGCAAACTAGAATATAATAGAATAGAATAGATGAATAACGACAGCCCAGCACGAACAATGTAATGGCAAACCAGAATAGAATAGAATAGATGAATAACGACAGCCCAGCACGAACAATGTAACGGCAAACTAGAATAGAATAGAATAGATGAATAACGACAGCCCAGCACGAACAATGTAATGGCAAACTAGAATATAATAGAATAGAATAGATGAATAACGACAGCCCAGCACGAACAATGTAATGGCAAACTAGAATAGAATAGAATAGATGAATAACGACAGCCCAGCACGAGCAATGTAATGGCAAACTAGAATATAATAGAATAGAATAGATGAATAACGACAGCCCAGCACGAACAATGTAATGGCAAACCAGAATAGAATAGAATAGATGAATAACGACAGCCCAGCACGAACAATGTAATGGCAAACCAGAATAGAATAGAATAGATGAATAACGACAGCCCAGCACGAACAATGTAATGGCAAACTAGAATAGAATAGAATAGATGAATAACGACAGCCCAGCACGAACAATGTAATGGCAAACTAGAATAGAATAGATGAATAACGACAGCCCAGCACGAACAATGTACTGGCAAACTAGAATATAATAGAATAGAATAGATGAATAACCACAGCCCAGCTCGAGCAATGTAATGGCAAACTAGAATAGAATAGAATAGATGAATAACGACAGCCCAGCACGAACAATGTAATGGCAAACTGGAATAGAATAGAATAGACAAATAACGACAGCCCAGCACGAACAATGTAATGGCAAACTGGAATAGAATAGAATAGATGAATAACCACAGCCCAGCACGAACAATGTAATGGTAAACTAGAATAGAATAGAATAGATGAATAACGACAGCCCAGCATGAACAATGTAATGGCAAACTAGAATAGAATAGATGAATAACGACAGCCCAGCACGAGCAATGTAATGGCAAACTAGACTAGAATAGAATAGATGAATAACGACAGCCCAGCACGAACAATGTAATGGCAAACTAGAATATAATAGAATAGAATAGATGAATAACGACAGCCCAGCACGAACAATGTAATGGCAAACTAGAATAGAATAGAATAGATGAATAACGACAGCCCAGCACGAGCAATGTAATGGCAAACTAGAATATAATAGAATAGAATAGATGAATAACGACAGCCCAGCACGAACAATGTAATGGCAAACTAGAATAGAATAGAATAGATGAATAACGACAGCCCAGCACGAACAATGTAATGGCAAACTAGAATAGAATAGATGAATAACGACAGCCCAGCACGAACAATGTAATGGCAAACTGGAATAGAATAGAATAGATGAATAACGACAGCCCAGCACGAACAATGTAATGGCAAACTAGAATAGAATAGAATAGATGAATAACGACAGCCCAGCACGAACAATGTAATGGCAAACTAGAATAGAATAGATGAATAACGACAGCCCAGCACGAACAATGTAATGGCAAACTGGAATAGAATAGAATAGATGAATAACGACAGCCCAGCACGAACAATGTAATGGCAAACTAGAATAGAATAGATGAATAACGACAGCCCAGCACGAACAATGTAATGGCAAACTAGAATAGAATAGAATAGAATAGATGAATAACGACAGCCCAGCACCAGCAATGTAATGGCAAACTAGAATATAATAGAATAGAATAGATGATTAACGACAGTCCAGCACGAACAATGTAATGGCAAACTAGAATAGAACAGAATAGATGAATAACGACAGCCCAGCACGAACAATGTAATGGCAAACTAGACTAGAATAGAATAGATGAATAACGACAGCCCAGCACGAACAATGTAATGGCAAACTAGACTAGAATAGAATAGATGAATAACGACAGCCCAGCACGAACAATGTAATGGCAAACTAGACTAGAATAGAATAGATGAATAACGACAGCCCAGCACGAACAATGTAATGGCAAACTAGACTAGAATAGAATAGATGAATAACGACAGCCCAGCACGAACAATGTAATGGCAAACTAGACTAGAATAGAATAGATGAATAACGACAGCCCAGCACGAACAATGTAATGGCAAACTAGAATAGAATAGAATAGATGAATAACGACAGCCCAGCACGAACAATGTAATGGCAAACTAGAATATAATAGAATAGAATAGATGAATAACGACAGCCCAGAACGAACAATGTAATGGCAAACTAGAATAGAATAGAATAGATGAATAACGATGAGCAATGTAATGGCAAACTAGAATAGAATAGAATAGATGAATAACGACAGCCCAGCACGAACAATGTAATGGCAAAATTTCAACTTATTTCCGTGCTTATATCCAATTAAGGTTCAAGCACGCTGTCCTAGGCGCACACTTCAGCTATCTGGGCTGTCGGTTCAGGACAGTGGGTTAGTTGTTAGTTTGTTAGTGGTTAGTGAGAGAGAAGAGGGTGTAGTGGACTTATACCTACCCATTGAGCCCTTAAGAACTCGCTCTGGGTTGGAGCCGGTACCGGGCTGTGAAACCTGTACCTACCAGCCTGTAGTCCGATGGCTTAACCACGACACGGTAACCTCGGTACAAAAATTACCAAATGTTTGACATCCAAAAGCCGATGATTAATAAAGCAATGTGATCTGCTGGTTTTGTTAAACAAAACAAACTTTAACTTTCAAATTCCCTGATGACATTTAGTTTACATGTATACTGGTGGTTAATAATAAATGCGACTTCAAACGAGCGAACACTCTAACACATTAATCGATCTATTTGTGGTAGTGTCGGGTTTCTTCACGTGTTCTTTTTATATCGTAATTATGGTCATCAGCATGTAACCATGGTAGTTGAACATTGTTAGGTCATGGGGTATATAACCCTAAATCAAATCCCGTGGATGACAGTAGTAACATAGTAAAAGAAAGAAAGAAATGTTTTATTTAACGACGCACTCAACACATTTTATTTACGGTTATATGGCGTCAGACATATGGTTAAGGACCACACAGATTTTGAGAGGAAACCCGCTGTCGCCACTACATGGGCTACTCTTCCGATTAGCAGTAAGGGATCTTTTATTTCCGCTTCCCACAGGCAGGATAGCACAAACCATGGCCTTTGTTGAACCAGTTATGGATCACTGGACGGTGCAAGTGGTTCACACCTACCCATTGAGCCTTGCGGAGCACTCACTCAGGGTTTGGAGTCGGTATCTGGATTAAAAATTCCATGCCTCGACTGGGATCCGAACCCAGTACCTACCAGCCTGTAGACCGATGGCCTGCAACGACGCCACCGAGGCCGGTAAATAATAACATAGTATGTGAGTAATTTCTTTTTTAAAAACCTGCTACATGCAACTTTCCTATGAAAATACTATATAGTCCGTCCCATCCTCCAACAAAATGTTTTGGGGTTGTGGTTTTTTTTGTATAATTTCAGTTTGGTTTGACGTAAGAAGAAAAGTAAAAGTGTTTTGGAAATAACAAACAATCACTGTTTGTGTGTAATTTAGAAAACAATCCACTCATAAATAAATAACTTATAGTAAATTCCATATGAAAAAAAGGCGTTCCCAGTGGGATGGACTATAGTATGCATCATAGATATAAATACTACAACCCTTAAATTAAATCAAAGAAAATGTAGGGTATATTGCTAGTTTTCGGATATAATGGAACGCAACTTTGTCTATCCTATTCCTAAGTAAGAATTGTCATTCTAATTGTACTAGACTCCCCCCCCCCCCACACACACCACATATACCACATATACACCACATACACACCAACACACACCACACACACACACCTCACACACGCCATATACACAAACACATACACACACAAACCACGCACGCACGCACACACACACACACACACTTATTTCAAGCAGAGAAGTGTCTGCTATACTGATACTACAGTACTTTACAGACTAGATGAAAAACACATCTCATCTCTAGTTAAATTTAGATACATTTGATTTGGAACTTTAACCAGCTTAGATGCTATTTGCTATACTGTTACTTATAGATATGTACAGTCAATTTTTTTTTTAATGTTTATATATTTACACATACTGTTTGACAACTGTGTAGTGAAAAATTGCATGTTTTCAGTATTAACATGCAACCCTGGGCTTAACCAGCGGTTTTAAGCAGTGTGAGGCAGAAGACGGTTATATTAACCCTCTGATACCTAGACTTGTTGCGCGTACTCACTATTCATTTTATTGAAATGTTCTTGGTTCGCAGGGCTGAAAAGGGTTAATGGCTGGTAATATTACGATGGTTCAACCCAGGCGAACAGGCGCATATGCTAATAGGTACGCACATATGCACGCGTTAATAACCCGTCTTTATTAATGCTATTGTAAGAAGAAAATTATGGTATAAACCCATTACAAGCCGTTTAGCTGTCGCAGTGCTTCAAATCAGAAAATCTCGCAACGTCGCCGAATCATCGCATTCATTTGCCGACCAAATACATCGTATCGTGTCCAATTATCCAATTAGCGTAATTAGGAAAAGTGTTAGTCTAGAGACCCGTAACCAGTCAATTAATCTCCGTTCGTTTTATCGATGACAGCCGAACGCCACCTGAACTAGAGAGCACCCGCCAATTATTAGTCTACTAATTAGGGAATGTATACGTATCCGCCGATTTGTTTCTCGTATCGGGTGAATTAACGATCGATCGCATCCCCGCGCGCTCATGTAATTTCCGTCCAGTAATTGTTTGAAATAATGGATGTCAGTTTTTAAAAATCATAACCCAATTAATCACCCGTCAGTCTGTCAGTCCTACCTGGTCATTTCGCTTTGATGAGCCGCGACCACGGTGACAGACAGTATTGGTGAGGTGAGAGGGTATATATGCACCCTTCGTTCGCCGGTTTATTGGTCTTACTCTTATCATGAGCAAACAAATCCCGGGGATATAGAGTCAAGATCGGCAGACGACTTTCGGAAATTAGTCGAACGGTAGGACCCACCGTGCATCTTCGTTCGTTGACAGGAGTTCGGGAGCCGAAGGTGTATCAACGTATAAACCGAAAATCCCGATGTGTTAACTGACGATTTATGCTTGTTCAAAAGGAAGTTTTCGGATTAATTGTTCTTCATCTGAAAGGTTACCAGACTTTGCACATTAGTTGTGGTTTTGCCGTCCTAAACGTTTTGCGAATTTTTTTTTTTTTAAAGCGACAGTTTCGAAGTTAAATCGTGTATTTTAAGTCGATGAAAAAGACCAAAATTTATTACAAGATAAAAGAAGAAAATATTGTTATCTAAGTGTTTTACCGTTTTATTATTCTGTGATATTCCTTCAGCGCAGGATTGTGGCAAATGACATATAACAAGAAAGAAAAATTAAGTAAAACTTTAATAAGATACGTGCATTGTTTCATGTTTTGAGTACTGTGAGTGTCGGGCTACATTGTTCATAGAAGTGAAATATTTCCCTGCCAGTAATTGAGTGAAGTGTGCGATTCGGTGATATTTGATAACGCAGGAAGGAAGACACTAAGATAACTGAGCGAAGGATGCAATAATGTGGTCAATTTCAATTCTGAGATCTACTTAATTTACTAAATACCTTATTTACTTTTCAAATAATTTAAATTATTTCAATAAAATTTTGGATATGACGTTCATTCAGTTCTTAATAATCTGATTTTTGGACAAGAAAACGACTGGTTTGTTTTGTTGTTTTACAAGCTGATAGTATTTTGTCGCAATGGACCTGTCGGTTTCAAAACCAGTACATCTTTGTTGCGGGAAACCAACTGCATTTAAGCATTCTATTGACAACATTCTCAAGTGTCAACAAAATGAGTGCAATTGCATCAATGAGGGAGGCGGAACCAACTTGGTGTCCGGTAACAATGGAGACAATAACCAATCGATCTGTTTAGGGGACGGCCACCAGGGGCCAAGTGATCAAGCTGCGCTTGACAATGTTTGTGTTACGGATATACCAACAGGTAATGAATACGAACTGGTTACTTTTAATTACATGTCTGTTTTAGGTACACGGAGGGGTGTATAGATTCAAGGATCGAATCCCCCCGGTGGACCCATTGTCTGATTAGTTGGGTTTTTTTCTCCCGTCCCGACATGTATATCCTTTCTCGTTCCCACCAGTAAACAACGACTGGTATACCAAAGGCCGTGTTATGTGCTGACCTGTCCGTGGGAAAATACATACTAAAGATCCCTTTCTGCTAATGGAAAACACTGACTTCATGTGACAATGGCCACATGTTTGAGTCATCTAATAGCGGTTTATCAATTAAAGGGACATTCCTGAGTTTGCTGCAATTTTTAAGATGTTATCGACTAAAAGACACTTTTTAACGATTGTAATTACATATTAAATATATTTTTCTGCATAAAATATTAGTGGCTGTATATTGAACGTGTTTCTGATCGTTCTAATATTTGCACTAGGTTAAATTTCATTTTATTTCCTAAACATTGTTTTCGTACGTTCGAAATTATTTGAACACAAAATCCAGTTTGGGCTTCTTACAAATATTAAGACGACCAGAAACACATTGAATATACAAACACCGATATTCTAAACAAGAAAATGTATGTAAGTTTAATCGTAGAAATATTTTATTAGTCAGAAACATCATACAATGCAGCAAACTCAGGAATTTCCCTTTAATCAATTAATCTCGCGTGGTGAAAACAAAACTTAACTTTCTTTAAATACAATGGCAGTCATCCTATTTTAGACCACAGTTCAACAGTTGATTAAATTATGTTCATTTTGTTTTCTTATTTTTATGAAATTTTTTTGTTTTCTTTAATGACGTCACTAAAGCACATTGATTTATTCATCATCGGCTATTGGATGTCAAACATTTGGTAATTTGACATATAGTCTTAGAGGGGAAACCACCTACCTTATTCCGTTAGTAGCAAGGGATATTTTATATGCCACAGACAGGATAGCACATACCACGGCCTTTGATATACCAGTATTGGTGTGATCTGAATGAATATTTAACGACACCACCAACAAAAAACCACATTGGATGCAGGATGTCGAGGTAAATGACGATCCAAACAACAAATATGAGTAAAACTCAGTATAAACAGCTTGATATTAGATGTTGAAAGCAGTTGAAATAAACTTGAAAACTAAATTGGTACATAGACAAGATAATTATTTTTTCTAATATATATATATATATATATATATATATATATATATATATCTATATATATATATATATATATATCTATATATATATATATATATATATATATATATATATATATATATATATATATATATATGTAATATATTGCAGTAGGCCTACTGGCCTTTGAGCATTCATATAAAATAAAATAAAATAAAATATGGTGGTATATGAACACACACACACACACACACACACACACACATGCACACACACACACACCGTTGCATTCAAAATCATATTTGTGTACATACAAAAAATAATTCGGCAAAATTTGCAAAACGGTGCCAAAAATTACAAAATGAATTCAAATGAGAATGCATACATGGATATCCCTAAAACCCGCACGTGAACCCAAATTATGTCCGTAAATTATCATAATTAAATTATTAAAATAAGTTGTAGAAGTTAAAGTTTGTTTATCGACGCCACTAGAGCACATTGATTTATTAATTACCGGCGATTGGATGTCAAACATTTGGTTAATTTGACATATTGTCTTAGAGCCGCAACATCTTTCCATTAGTAGCAAGGCTTCTTTTATATATGCTATATATAGGCTATATATACTATATACACACCGAATTCACCTTATCAGACGTGTCAAATTGTATGCAGTAATGAACAAAATAAGAATTTAAATGTGTTAAACTTGTCGAATTTAATCATATATAATAATAATATAATAATAATAATAATATATTTAACATTGTTATTAACTATTTATTTTTATATATTTAGCATCATGATTTTCCATTTTATTTTCCTATTTGACAGTACGATGTAGGGTATAATATTGACAACGCCTATACTACTTACGAATTCGGGAAGTTGACTGTCATTCCGGATGCCCTACATACCGTCTGCTTGAATTGATACCGGTATACCGGCCTCGGTGGCGTCGTGGCAGGCCATCGGTCTACAGGCTGGTAGGTACTGGGTTCGGATCCCAGTCGAGGCATGGGATTTTTAATCCAGATACCGACTCCAAATCCTGAGTGAGTGCTCCGCAAGGCTCAATGGGTAGGTGTAAACCACTTGCACCGACCAGTGATCCATAACTGCTTCAACAAAGGCCATGGTTTGTGCTATCCTGCCTGTGGGAAGCGCAAATAAAAGATCCCTTGCTGCTAATCGGAAGAGTAGCCCATGTAGTGGCGACAGCGGGTTTCCTATCAAAATCTGTGTGGTCCTTAAAGGAAACATGTCACGTAAACCATATTTGGCACCAACCATGTACAATTAATTATAAATTGAACCACCTAAAAAAAAAAATTATAAAAAATTAATTACTTAAAATATCTCCATAAAAGAACCCCAGATACGAGCTCTTAGCGGAAATTGCCGATCTTTAATGAGCAGGGCAATCACGAGGTCCGTGACGTCAGAGACGCGTCGCTTGATCTGACGCCTTACACTTAAAAGCATTAGTCCGTACCACTCATAAAGAATCTAAGACTTGCACAGCTTACCAAAACAATGAGTGTTCGTTCGCAAAACGTTTTGCCGTATCAATATGAGCTGTTAGTAAATGAAGAAAGACACACATTTACTTACAACAGTGATACTGAAGAAAAAACGGATAGCGAGTCGGAGGGTGGAGAAACTGATGGTGCCAGACCAGACCGGTCGACCAATTTACAGCCCGGAGCCCGAAAGTAACCCGGAGACAAAACCAAAACTCGGATGCTAATGCCGAGGTGTATACTGTTCATATTTAGCATAAAGATACACCTCGATATGATGTATTTAAATATGTAAAAAAATATAAATGTAGGACAAAAAAAAATTGTTTTTTTTTTTTAGAAAATATCGAATTTTTTTTATGTTCGGGCTGTACATAATGAAATCTGTATGCACAGTGTAAACAAACGCTCTAATTTACGACAAGGCGCTTCACTTTCATTAACCTGGCTTGTAAAACAACATAAATGACTTGAGAGTATAATCAACTTTTAAACTAAATATATTTCTATTTGCATCAATAGAACGAAATGGGGTTATAGTATTTTTCTCTCATAAAAAAAAGTAGCATATTATTAGGCCTATTGGTAGGGTGCGTTAGAGTAAAAACGACCACTCACGATACCCAAGTGATAATTTTCTTTTCTTTGGTACTACGTAATTGGTCAGTTTTGTAATTTTAGATGGGAAAGTCTACTTAATCAAGGGTTTTACAGCATTATTTACAGTAATGAAGCAGGGCGGCTGATAATGTCCATTAACATTGTACTATAGTCGCGACAGGTTACGCCACAATACCCTGTGATCTTAAAAAAACTGGCACGTATTTTGTGCGTATGTCTAGACCGTGGTAATCACTTACCTGGTCGATACCCTGCAATTTACACCTGCCAATCAGGAATCACATGTGCAGGCCACGGAAAGAAAGGACCAATTAACTAAAACAACACTCCGATTCTCAAGTCAGCCCGTGGATGAAACATAATAGTTATTTCGACACCGACAGTAGTGGTTTATTTTGTATTGAACTTCGTGTTGCTTTGGGGCTTCGGGCGATGAGGAACGTTTTTGTGACGTATTCCGCCCGAAGATTAAAAACATTATTTAAAATTATTATTGTTTTCTACACATTTTTTAAAAACATATTTAAATACATCGTACTGAGATGTATCCTCATGCCAAATCCCATGTTTGTATATGCCATATTTAATTACTTATTGACGTTTCCTTCTTCGGACGGCGAATACAGATTTTGTTATGTAGGCCTACAGCCCATACATGAAAAATCCTTTTTTTTTCCAAAAAAATAAGTAAATAAAAAATTCTACATTTTTGTTTTAACATATATAAATACATCATGCTGAGGTGTATCTTTGTGCCAAATATGTACAAAGTACACCTCGGCATTCGCAACAGAGTACTGTTTTTGTCTCCGGGTAACGTTCGGGCTCCGGGCTGTAAATAGGCTGACACCAAAGTACTATGCGGTGTTGGTGTCCAATCATTTCTTTTGCGATAAAATACACGCGTCTTTCTTTGGATACAATCCTTTGGAAAACCATAAAAAGACAATCCCGATCGTTTAAACTGTTTATTTTTACACCCAAAGGCCGCGCAGTACGGCACTGTTGGACTGAAAAGATCGTAAGCCCCTTACTCCATATATAAACAGTTAACAACAATGGAAGAGTACAGCGGCTCTGACGTCACTTCCCTTTTTTTCCGAACGCTCACGAAGAAATATGCATAAATCGTACTTTGATACTGATTAGCGTAATTTCTTCATTTTAAGTTAACTACACGTATTTTATTGTTATAAAGTTATTTGTATATTATTTTTATATCATTTTTCTTTTAAAATGAGCTATAATATGGTCACGTGTCATGTTTCCTTTAACCATATGTCTAACGCCATATAACCGTAAATAAAATGTGTTGAGTGCGTCGTTAAATAAAACACTTCTTTCTTTTTCTTTCTTTTTTGATACCGGTACTAGTACCGTATCTCGTTTTAAAGTCACGGACCCTAGTCATTATAGTGCGGTCATAGTCAACTGCCCTGTTACCTTTTTTTCGGAACCAAAATATGAGGGTGGATTTTAAGTCATGAATGAGACCTTGAGACAACTGTTTGCTCTCATGCGTAAGTTCCTGTTATTGTCGTTTGGGTTTCTTTTTGGGTTTTTTGTTCTCTTTTGTTTTGAGGGGGTTTGGATGGGTTGCGGGGGAGCTTTTTACGTGACTACTAGCACTAGCAGCAATAGTGGTAGTGGTAGTAGTAGTAGTAGTAGTAGCAATAGTAGTTGTAGCAATAGTAGTAGTAGCAATAGTAGTAGTAGTAGTAGCAATAGTAGTAGTAATAGTAGCAATAGTATGAGTAGTAGTAGCGGCAATAGTAGTAGTAGTAATAGTAGTAGTAGAAGTGGTGGTAGTAGTAGTAGTAGTAATAGTTGTAGTTGTTGTAGTAGTAGTAGTTGTAGTAGTAGTAGTAGTAGTAATAGTAGTAATACTAGTAGTAATAGTGGGGTGGGATGTTGCCCAGTGGTAAAGCGCTCGCTTGATGCGCGGTGGGTTTGGGATCGATCCCTGTCGGTCAGCCCATTGGGCTATTTCTCGTTCCAGCCAGTGCAGCACTACTGGTATATCAAAGGCCATGTGCTATTCTGTCTGTGGGATGCTGTATATAAAATATTTCTTACTACTAATGAAAACATGTAGCGGGTTTTCTCTCTAAGACTATATGTCAGAATTACCACATGTTTAACATCCAATAGCCGATGTTTAATAAGTCAATTGATGGGTTATTTTCCCACGTGATGCTGAAAGCATTTACTTTGTAGTAGTAGTAGTAGTAGTAGTAGTAGTAGTAGTAGTAGTAATAGTAGTAGTGGTAGTGGTAGTAGTAGTGGTGGTGGTAGTGGTAGTGGTGGTGGTAGTAGTAGTAGTAATAGTAGTAGTAATAGTAGTAGTAGTAGTAGTAGAAGTAGTAGTAGTAGCAGCAGCAGCAGCAATAGTAGCAGTAATAGTAGTTATAGTAATAATAATAGTGGTACTAGTTGTGGTAATAGTAGTAGTAGTAGTGTTAGCAGCATCAACAACAGCAGCAATGCGCAGCAACAACAGCAGCAATGCTCAGCAGCTACAGTAGTACACGTCGTACAGCCATTGTAACGATTATACGTAAGAGGCATTCCACGAAGGCTTGTACTGCGATCAGTTTTATCGCTCGTTCGTCTGGTGTCGCAGATCGGTCTTGTTATCACAGTGATTAGGCCAATAAATCACGCGGGGTCAATTCGATCTGACGGAGCCGACCATAGTGCGTTTACACTCTTAGAATGGCAGTTCTCTGAATATAAACATTTAAAAACGCACTCTCTTTTACACGGAGCGGGACGTAGCCCAGTGGTATGGCGCTCGCTTGATGCGCGGACGGTCTGGGATCGATCCATTGGGCTATTTCTCGTTCCAGCCAGTGCACCACGACTGGCATATCAAAGGCCGTGGTATGTGATATCCTGTCTGTGGGATGGTGCATATAAAAGATACCTTGCTGTTAATTGGAAAGCGTAGCCCATGAAGTGGCGACAGCGGGTTTCCTCTTTCAGTATCTGGGTGGTCCTTAACCATATGTCCGACGCCATAAAACCGTAAATAAAATGTGTTGAGTGCGTCGTTAAATAAAACATTTCCTTCTTCCTTCTGTTGTACACCTGTCACACACAACCCTTGTGGATATAGTTATTTAATGAAAAAGCGTACAATCCAGGGCCAGATCCAGAAAATATTAGGGGAATATTTGGGGGTTGACTAAAAAAAAAAGGAGGGGGGGGGGGGGGGACATGGACATGTGAAAAAAGGCAACCCAATGAAATTTTAAAAAATAATAATAAGAAGAAAGAAGGGAAAAAAAGGCATTTCAGTATATTTAGTGGGGAAGGCCACCTGGTTCACACATCACCCCACGCCCTGGATCCGCCTAATCGTCAGTTGTTTCTTAGTTTGATTTACTATTAAAAACAATTACACACGCCATGTTTTGCGGGGGACCTTTTATATTATTAATAAAGGTGCACCTGCCCCTACTTCATACATCCTTCCTAAGGTCAGGTTAAATAATTGAAATATATATATATTCGACATTGCAATGGCAATTTATGTTTAAAAAGTAGAAATCTATTTTTTATTGTTACGAAATAACTGATTCCGTTTCATGTGAAAACTGAGCACTCCTATCTTACTGCGTTGTTTAATAAATCATACAATTGTATTCTCACTTGGAAAGCGATTAAAAGATTATTTATAATTTATGACGCTTTTTGAAAACCGAGCCTTTATCAATGGATGGTTCCAACCTTTGATGGTTTGATAAAAGAGTGAGCTTTGTAATAATTAAACATTGCATAAAACATCCACATTCTTTGATGGGTGGTTGCTTGTCTGAGACCAATAGCTTGATACGCTCGAGTCCTTGGTAGTTTTCCCGCGGCAGTGATGATGAATTGGTAGGAGTAAACACGATCCAAGGACCGCAGATTTCTGTTTGATCAACTATTAATAAGAAAATTAAGATTACTGCTAGAACAGGCTCTGATATTCGTTTATCATTGTCTGGTATGCTTTGTAGTGTGAGGACAGTGGAAGGGACGCTGGTTCACGCGGTCTCTCACCTGATAGCCTAATCCAGATAGTTGCTCGTTATCGTCATCATCGTTGTCATTGTTGTCGTTATTGTTATCATTATTATCTTACCATCGTCATCATCATTATGATCACCATCATCATCATCATCATTAGCATTATCATCATCAACATCAACACCATCATCATCTTCTTCATTAGCATTATCATCATCATCATTAGCATTAGCATCATCATCATCAACACTATCATCATCACCATCACCATCATTATCATTAGCATCATCATCAGCAGCAGCAGCACCATCATCATCATCACCATCATCATCATCATTATCATTAGCATCATCAGCAGCAGCAGCAGCACCATCATCATCACCATCATCATCATTATCAGTAGCATCATCAGCATCAGCATCATCGTATTTCGCCATGATCGATACACGTCGGTAGGCGCATTGGGCTATTTCTCGTTCCAACCAGTGCACTATGACTGGTATATCAAAGGCCGTGGTATGTGCTATTCTGTCTGTTGGATGGTGCATATAAAAGATTCCTTGCTACTAATGGGACAATATAAGCGGATTTCCTCTCTGAGACTATATGTCAAAATTACCAAATGTTTGACATCCAATAGCCAATTCAATGTGCTCTAGTGGTATCGTTAAACAAAACATACTTTAACTGTTAACTATCATGTCGTCATTGTTATCACTATTATCACTAACATCAGCAGCATCACCATTATCATATTTCGCCATATATTATATCGGATGATTTATATAAAAAAGGGGCCCACTTTCTGAAAAGTATACCTAGAACACTGAGCCAGTTAATTATGTTAAATATTGACGGTAAATGTTTAAATTTGATACATTGCTTACTTTTGAAACGGTCGCTCATACCAAATGAAATGCCAGAAATATACCAATGAGAAACTACTAAACATTTACTGTACGTACTGGAGACGATGCTGGTCTAACGGCCACCTGTATATAACAGACACATGTTCTTAACGGCAACCATAAATCCCGCCCAATGCGTTTCATTCTTTATTTTACCTCTAGATAACAGCCACTTATTTAGTGCGGCCAGCGGCCACTATTTGTTGACCAAAATGTATGGTTGAACCTTGTATAATGACCACAGAATACAATGACCACTATTTCGAGAGTGAATGTTAAAAAGTTTTGTTTTGTTTTGTTTAACGACACCACTAGAGGACATTGATTTATTAATCATTGGTTATTAGATGTCAAACATTTGGTAATTTTGACTTATAGCCTTAGATAGGAAACCCGCTACATTTTCCCATTAGTAACAAGGGATCTCTTATACGCACCATCCCACATTCAGGATAGTACATACCACGGTCCTATAGTGCAATAAAGTTTGTTTCGTTTAACGACACCACTAGAGAACATTGATTTTAATCATCAGCTATTAGATGTGAAACATTTGGTAGTTTTGACATTTTAACTTGGAGAGGAAACCCGCTACATTTCTATATGTAGCAAGGGATCTTTTATATGTATCATCTCACAGACAGGCTAGCACATACAACGGCCTTTGATATACCAGTCGTGGTGCTCTGGCTAGAGCGAGAAATAACCCAATGGGCCCACCGACGATGATAGATCCTAGACCGACTGCGCATGGGGTGAGCGTTTTACCACTGGGCTACGTCCCGCCCCTTTTCGAGGGTTATTTGTTTTTACTTGTTCAAGAGTTATTCCTCCCCTTTTTAGTCGAATAGTATTTTCTGACATTACATTAGGTATCGTGCATAGTTTTAAATGCTGATAAGCTATTATCAAAATGGAAATTTTACTATTGATCAACAGCATAATAAGTTGATAGGAGTACTTTTGCAATGTTCTCTGTTGCATATGTTTCCAGCTATTCAACTTCTAAAAGTAGCAACTTTTTTATGAATCGACTTGGTAGTACATGTATATGAATGAGTGATTTTTATATTTTATATTTATTTCTAGATTTGCGTGTTTCCCGGGTTTCGCACGTTCACGGGGCGCCTCTAGATGATATTTTACGGTGTGGCCCACGAGCCTCCAGCCCGAACAGTGATTTTGTGACGTCAGGTTCAGAACAGGACTGTGGGCCCGATGTGGGGGACAGGAAAAGATGTCTGGACATGGGTAACTTGAATCTTTAATGAAATTTATTCTATCGCCTACGAATATATTTGAGAGGTTGGAAACGTCTATAGGAATAAACCTGGGATGCATGTATCGTCTTTGTAGCAACTATATGTTACACGTAGCTCCAAACGTATACTATTTTATTTATGGTGTTTTCATGTAAGTCTATACAATATTTATGTGTGTATGTGGTATGTTATGTTCTAAAATGTTTCACGAATTAAAATTGAACGAGAAATAAGTTGTTTTAATGTTTTAATTGCACATTTCTCACTTTATAGAACATGATGTCCCCAATGTCTACACATGAACGTTCATGATAATTTACGAAACGAACGTTGAACTAATTTACTGTTGATTCTAACTTAAAGAACACGACGTCGCCAATTACTTGAATGAACGTTCATTTCATTTCATTTCATTTCAACTTATTTTTGTACTTATATCCAATTACGTTTCAAGCACACTGTCCTGGGCACACATCTCAGCTATATTGGCTGTCTGTCCAGGACAGTGGGTTAGTTGTTAGTTGGTTAATGGTTAGTGAGAGAGAAGAGGGTGTAGTGGCCTTACACCTATCCTCTGAGCACTTAAGAACTCGCTCTGGGTGGGAGCCGGTACTGGGCTGCGAACCCTGTACCAACTAGCCTGTAGTCCGATGGCTTAACCACTGCGCCACCGAGGCCGTTGAACATTGATGATACTATTGATTCCACTTCACGGTACTAGTATATGACGACCCCATGGTCTACAGTTGAACGTTGATGATATTTTACTATTCATTCCACTTCACAGTACTAGTATATGACGACCCCAGGGTCTACAAATGAACGTTGATGATATTTTACTATTGATTCTACTTCACAGTACTAGTATATTGATTCCACTTCACAGTACTAGTATCTGACGACCCCAGGGTCTACAAATGAACGTTGATCATATTTTACTATTGATTACATCTTACAGTACTAGTACATGACGACCCCAGGGTCTACAAATGAACGCTGATGATATTTTACTATTGATTCCACTTCACAGTACTAGTATATGACGACCCCAGGGTCTACACATGAACGTGATGATATTTTACTATTGATTCCATCATACAGTACTAGTATATGATGACCCCAGGGTCTACAAATGAACGATGGTGATATTTTACTATTGATTCCATCTTACAGTACTAGTATATGACGACCCCAGGGTCTACAAATGAACGTTGATGATATTTTACTATTGATTCCACTTCACAGTACTAGTATATGACGACCCCAGGGTCTACAAGTGAACGTTGATGATATTTTACTATTGATTCCATCTTACAGTACTAGTATATGACGACCCCAGGGTCTACAAATGAACGTGATGATATTTTACTATTGATTCCATCTTACAGTACTAGTATATGACGACCCCAGGGTCTACAAATGAACGTGATGATATTTTACTATTGATTCCATCTTATAGTACTAGTATATCACGAATCCAGGGTCTACAAATGAACGTGATGATATTTTACTATTGATTCCATCTTACAGTAGAAGTATATGACGACCCCAGGGTCTACAAATGAACGTGATGATATTTTAATATTGATTCCATCTTACAGTACTAGTATATGACGACCCCAGGGTCTACAAGTGAACGTTGATGATATTTTACTATTGATTCTACTTCACAGTACTAGTATATGACGACCCCAGGGTCTACAAATGAACGTTGATGATATTTTACTATTGATTCCATCTTACAGTACTAGTATATCACGACCCCAGGGTCTACAAATGAACGTGATGATATTTTACTATTGATTCCATCTTACAGTACTAGTATATGACGACCCCAGGGTCTACAAGTGAACGTTGATGATATTTTAATATTGATTCCATCTTACAGTACTAGTATATGACGACCCCAGGGTCTGCAAATGAACGTTGATAATATTTTAGTATTGATTCCTCCTTGCAGTACCCGTATATGACGACTCCAGGGTCTACAAATGAACGCTGACGACCCCAGGGTCTGATGAACGTTATACTTTACTATTGATTCCACCTTACAGTAATAGTATATGATGACCCCAGGGTCTACAAATGAACGTTGATGATATTTTACTATTGATTCCACTTCACAGTATTAGTATATGACGACCCCAGGGTCTACAAATGAACGTTGATGATATTTTACTATTGATTCTATTTCACAGTACTAGTATATGACGACCCCAGGGTCTACAAATGAACGTTGATGATATTTTACTATTGATTCTACCTCACTGTACTAGTATATGACGACTCCAGGGTCTACAAATGAACGTTGATGATATTTTACTATTGATTCCATCTTACAGTACTAGTATATGACGACCCCAGGGTCTACAAATGAACGTTGATGATATTTTACTATTGATTCCACTTCACAGTACTAGTATATGACGACCCCAGGGTCTACAAATGAACGTTGATGATATTTTACTATTGATTCCATCTTACAGTACTAGTATATGACGACCCCAGGGTCTACAAATGAACGTTGATGATATTTTACTATTGATTCCATCTTACAGTACTAGTATATGACGACCCCAGGGTCTGCAAATGAACGTTGATGATATTTTAGTATTGATTCCACCTTGCAGTACCCGTATATGACGACTCCAGGGTCTACAAATGAACGCTGATGATATTTTACTATTGATTCCACCTTACAGTACTAGTATATGACGACCCCAGGGTCTACAAATGAACGTTGATGATATTTTACTATTGATTCCACTTCACAGTACTAGTATATGACGACCCCAGGGTCTACAAATGAACGTTGATGATATTTTACTATTGCTTCTACCTCACTGTACTAGTATATGACAACTCCAGGTCTACAAATGAACGTTGATGATATTTTACTATTGATTCCATCTTACAGTACTAGTATATGACGACCCCAGGGTCTACAGATGAACGTTGATGATATTTTACTATTGATTCTACTTCACAGTACTAGTATATGACGACCCCAGGGTCTACAAATGAACGTTGATGATATTTTACTATTGATTCTACTTCACAGTACTAGTATATGACGACCCCAGGGTCTACAAATGAACGTTGATGATATTTTACTATTGATTCCATCTTACAGTACTAGTATATGACGACCCCAGGGTCTACAAATGAACGTTGATGATATTTTACTATTGATTCTACTTCACGGTACTAGTATATGACGACCCCAGGGTCTACAAATGAACGTTGATGATATTTTACTATTTATTCCATCTTACAGTACTAGTATATGACGACCCCAGGGTCTACAAATGAACGTTGATGATATTTTACTATTGATTCCACATCACAGTAGTAGTATATGACGACCCCAGGGTCTACACATGAACTTGATGATATTTTACTATTGATTCCATCTTACAGTACTAGTATATGACGACCCCAGGGTCTACAAATGAACGTTGGTGATATTTTATTATTGATTCCACTTTACAGTACTAGTATATGACGACCCCAGGATCTACAAATGAACGATGGTGATATTTTACTATTGATTCCATCTTACAGTACTAGTATATGACGACCCCAGGGTCTACAAATGAACGTTGATGATATTTTACTATTGATTCCATCTTACAGTACTAGTATATGACGACCCCAGGGTCTACAAATGAACGTTGATGATATTTTACTATTGATTCCATCTTACAGTACTAGTATATGACGACCCCAGGGTCTGCAAATGAACGTTGATGATATTTTAGTATTGATTCCATCTTACAGTACTAGTATATGACGACTCCAGGGTCTACAAATGAACGTGATGATATTTTACTATTGATTCCACCTTACAGTACTAGTATATGACGAACCCAGGGTCTACAAATGAACGTGATGATATTTTAATATTGATTCCATCTTACAGTACTAGTATATGACGACCCCAGGGTCTACAAATGAATGTTGATGATATTTTACTATTGATTCCAGGGTCTTCACAGTACTAGTATATGACGACCCCAGGGTCTACAAATGAACGTGATGATATTTTAATATTGATTCCATCTTACAGTACTAGTATATGACGACTCCAGGGTCTACAAATGAATGTTGATGATATTTTACTATTGATTCCATCTTACAGTACTAGTATATGACGACCCCAGGGTCTACAAATGAACGTTGATGATATTTTACTATTGATTCTACTTCACGGTACTAGTATATGACGACCCCAGGGTCTACAAATGAACGTTGAAGATATTTTACTATTTATTCCATCTTACAGTACTAGTATATGACGACCCCAGGGTCTACAAATGAACGTTGATGATATTTTACTATTGATTCTACTTCACAGTACTAGTATATGACGACCCCATGGTCTACAAATGAAGTTTGGTGATATTTTACTATTGATTCCACCTTACAGAACTAGACGTGCCCACAAAGAAGCGACGATTCCGCACCACCTTCTCCTCAGACCAGCTGAAGGCCTTGGAGAAGGTGTTCCAGATTACACACTACCCGGATGTTAACACACGTGACGAGTTATCCCAGAAGACAGGACTGTCAGAAGAACGAGTTCAGGTGACAGGCATACATTACCGGTTACGGTTTTTACGCGATGTAGTCATCGTCTATGTTTGGACGAAAAGAGCCACTTAGTTGTTGTTGTTTTTTGGGGTGGGTTTTTTTTTTTTTTTTTTGCTAAAGGCATATGACGTTTCTCGTACGAGAGTGGCCGACTGCATGGCAATCGAAGAAATCGTGATGTTTGTCTTCTCACAATCGGCTATATATTGTCGTACAAAGCACTCGTAACGTGTGGTGCCGTCTTAAGTCTAGGTTTATACCTTCCAACCAGTGCATCACAATTGGACAAAGGCCGTCGTATGTGCTTTCCTGTTGGTGGGAAAGTGCATATAAAAGATACCTTGCTGCTAATGGAAACATTTAGTAGCGGGTTTCCTCTGATGACTACGTGTCACAGTTATCAAATGTTTGACATCCAATAGCCAATGATTAATTAATCAATGTGCTTTAGTGGTGTCGTTAAACAAAACCAACTTTTTACCGACCTAATTTAAATAGATGGCCAACACGTTTAAATGTACGACGAGTTTAAATAGATGGCCAACACGTTTAAATGTACGACGGGTTTAAATAGATGGCCAACACGTTTAAATGTACGACGGGTTTAAATGTTACGTGACGTAGCCCAAATGGTAAAACGTTCGCTTGATACGGGGTTGGTCTAGGGTCAATCCCCGTCAGGGAGCCCATTTGGGCTATTTCTCGTTCCAGCCAGTGCTCCACGACTGGTATATCAAAGGCTGTGGTCTATGGGATGGTACATATAAAAGATCCCTTGCAACTAATGGAAACATGTTGCGGGTTTCCTTTCTAAGACTATGTAAAAATCACCAAATGTTTGACATCCAATAGCCGATGATTAATAAATCAATGGGCACTAGCTTTAAACCGTAAACGTAAATATACGGTGTTTTGAGAAATTGGTTTATTTGTACATGTAATAGTGTATAACTTATATGGACAATATTAGATGAAGTTTCAGTTCGTTTCAAAATCGTTTAAACTGAAATCCCTGTTTTATCAGATCTGGTTCCAAAATCGGCGAGCTAAGTGGCGGAAGCACGAAAAGTTGGGAAATTTTGGCGGTCTACAAGATCTGAAGGAAGTTGACTTCGTGCCTGCTCCGAAAACTGTTATGAGATTGGATTCTGAATGTGTAAGTACCCTCACAGTTATTCGCTGTGTTAGAGCTACAACATGTTATCATTCTGAATGTGTAAGTACCCTCACAGTTATTCGCTGTGTTAGAGCTACAACATGTTATCATTCTGAATGTGTAAGTACCCTCACAGTTATTCGCTGTGTTAGAGCTACAACATGTTATCATTCTGAATGTGTAAGTACCCTCACAGTTATTCGCTGTGTTAGAGCTACAACATGTTATCATTCTGAATGTGTAAGTACCCTCACAGTTATTCGCTGTGTTAGAGCTACAACATGTTATCATTCTGAATGTGTAACTACCCTCACAGTTAATCGCTGTGTTAGAGGTACAACATGTTATCATTCTGAATGTGTAAGTATCCTCACAGTTATTCGCTGTACAACATGTTATGATTGTTTTTGGTTTGGATTTGTGTTTTTGGTTGGTTTTAGGTTTGGTTTGTTTGTTGTTGTTGTTACATGTTGTTGTTGTTTTGGGGAGGGTTTGTAGCTTTTATTAAATAGTAATTTAGGGATGTTAGAGAAATGACTCCGGAACAGTGGCGTACCTAGGGTATGGCAGGTATGGCACGTGTCCTGGGCGCCACCTGAAGGGAGGGGGTGCACTGAGCAGTTTCTATTAAAGTCAAACAAGCTGATAATATGGTAAAGTTATCTAAAAGATGGGTGTCAGATGTTTGGACAGAGACGCAATTTCAGTGCTTGCTATAGGCGCTATTTTCCGTAGATACGCCACTGCTCCGAAGGGCGAAGGAAGTGAGGGGGGGGGGGGGGGGGGGCGGCAGGCGAGATGCGATTAAAATGGAATAGTGTTGAATAACTTGTGCCTAATCCTTTTGTATATTATAAGCAATAAAATATGTTTCAATCAATCAACAGAAAGAAAACTTGTTGCAGACTTACAAAGCATTCGATCGTCCATAAGCGAAAGCAACAGCCCCTCCCCCTTCTCTCCCACCCACTAGAAAAAGCTGAAATTATTCAGACAAAATGAGCTTACTTGAAACCTTTTCACCATGTATTTCCATCAATCTACCCACATTGTTAGTGGTAATCCATGTAAAATGCGATTCTTTTACAACACTATATAGCCGTTTGGTAGTAGTAATTAATGCAAATATAAATACATTTTGTTATCCATATTCGGGCATTTTTGTTTAATTTGGGCACAAATCAACCTGTCCCTCCCCCCCCCCCACCCCCTACCCCTTACAAAAGTAGGAGCTCGTACGCCTATTCGTTCGTTCGTTCTGTTTTTTTTATTTTAGTAATTTGTTTATTACAGAAAATCGCTAGGAAGCGGGATAAATCAGATGGACTGCAGCAACAATTAGCAGACGACCAAACGCCACGAACTGTCAGTGGCGTTCCTCCGCCATATGCATTTTACTCGCCATTGTTTGGTCTGCAGCCATTTTTATATTATTCGGCATGCCCAATAGGAAATACGTCAGACCTGAAACGACCCGACAGTCTGACGGCACTGAGATTGAAAGCACGTGAGCACGAGGCTGCCCTTGAAATGCAGTACATGTACAAATAGACTGGATCTTCATTTCTTACACGTGATTGAACCTTAAAGTCGCAGACACCAGTTAGAACCCATGAAATTAGACACTAATACTGGTTAATCTACAAACACGTAACACATTAGGAATAAATTACAAAAGAGTGAAATAACAGTCTGTGATGCTAAAACGGGGAAATACCCTCGAACAATAGATCAGAGCTCGTCTCCTTAACTGGTACTTTTCAGAGGAACGTGTGATTTTTTAAATTATGAAATTGATTTTCGTGGCATTACAAACACCACGCCTGATGATGAAAAACGCTTTGGATGTACACAAATGATACTCTAAACCATAAAAGTTAGGTAATGTTTAATTCCAGCTATCAAAAATGGTTCTAATAGTAGAAATTGTTGCCATATGCCATAGTGTTTAAAAACTAGGGTCTTTTACTTTAATTGAATACAGGCACGTTATTGTGGTATCCTATGGTATGCTATTTCTTACACACCCGTGTAAGAGTTGACCTGTTGTAGATAAATATCGTGTCCAACATATGTCGGAGAAGATAACTTTTGAGACTTGGGATTGGCTGCTCCATGGTGATGATCCGGTCACCAGAGCCCTATCATCCAATCAAAAAGGACGTTTGAAATTTATTGTTCTGTGACGGTTGAGTTGATCTGAAACTGATTATTGAGTAACCAGAGGCAGATTTGGGGGGGAGCCCAGGGGCCTGGCCTCCCCTAAATTTTGCGATAGTAAAATTTTTATTATATATTAATTTTCATTTTTTTACGATCCCCCTCCAAACCTCCCCCAAAGTTCCCTTGGCATTCCATCTCATGTCACCGGGGCCCCCCTAAATGGATTTTCTGGATCCGCCACTAATAACGTATACGTTGACTGTTGACTGCCGCGAGAATGCCGTAAATACGCTTTAGATGGGTTTTAAGGATATGTAAAAAATAGAATACTACTTTCATGTCCTTTAGTATATTTCGCTTGTTAGATACGTTTTAAAACAGCTCGCAAGATAAATGGTATCTAACTGCCACTAATGTAGTGTTTTATATATACACATGTATATATATATATATATAATAAACACGATACCGGGTTCTGTAATGCATAGGCTAAATAATTAAACTTAAGGCTGGTAGTTACTGGGTTCGCAACCTGGTACCGCTTCCCATCCAGGGTGAGTTTTATCGGTTTAGCGGGTACGTTTATGGCCATTATACCAACGTTTTTGTCACTAACCATCAACAACTAACCTTCAACCCATTGTCCTCGACAGACAGGCAACCTAGCTGAATATAAACATGAACATCCAATTAAAAATGAAAATAAAACGTAACACGATAACAAGACATGATATTAGTAACATATAGAAAGAGTTGTAGTAATAGAGATTAGTACTACCTGATATAGACTTGGACTTTTGTCTCAGAATCGACATTCCAGGTTTTTTTTTTTATATAATAGTGATTAATTAACTAGAAGTGTGCATCCTTACTTAGAAAATGAAATGTTTAAAGTGAGGTGCAATGGACTCCAGTATCGATCGCTCTCAATAGACTTAGGCTAATCAAAGTAAATAAAGGGTCTTTTTTTGTTTAATGAAACCACTAGAGCACATTGATTTATTAATCATCAGCTATTGGATGTCAAACATTTGATAATTCTAACATATGATCTTAGAGAGAAAACCCACTATATATTTCCATTAATAGCTAGGGATCTTTTATATGCACCATTTCACAGACAGGATAGCACATACCACGGCCTTTGATATATCAGTTGTGCGCTGTCTGGAAGGAGATATAGCCAAATAGGTTCACCAAAGGGGATCGATCCTAAACCGACCGCGTATCAGGCTGGCGTTTAATCGCTGAGCTACGTCCCTTCCTGTTGTTTAAAGTGAGGTGCGATGGACTACAGGATCGATCGCTTTCAACAGACTTAGGCTTTTCATTGTTCTAACCAATACCCAAAGTGCTCTCTCTCTCTCTCTCTCTCTCTCTCTCTCTCTCTCTCTCTCTCTCTCTCTCTCTCTCTCTCTGTCTGTCTCTCACTGTCTCTCTCGCTCTCTGTGTGTCTCTGTCTCTCACTGTCTCTCTCGCTCTCTGTGTCTCTCTGTCTCTCTCTGTCTGTCTCTCCATCTCTCTCTCTCTCTCTCTCTCTCTCTCTCTCTCTCTCTCTCTCTCTGACTCTCTGTCTGTCTCTGTCTCTCTGTCTGTCTCTCCATCTCTCTTACTCTCTCTCTCTTTCTCTCACTGTATGTCTGTCTGTCTCTCACTGTCTCTCTCGATCTCTGTCTGTCTCTCCATCTCTCTCTCTCTCTCTCTCTCTCTCTCTCTCTCTCTCTCTCTCTCTCTCTCTCTGTCTGTCTGTTACTCTCTCTCTCTCTCTGTGTGTCTCTGTCTCTCCATCTCTCTCTCTTCTCTCTCTCTCTCTCTCTCTCTCTCTCTCTCTCTCTCTCTCTCTCTCTCTCTCTCTCTCTCTCTCTCTCTCTGTCTTTTTCTACCGGCCTTGGTGGCGTAGTGGTTAGGCCATCGGTCTACAGGCTGGTAGGTACTGGGTTCGGATCCCAGTCGCATGGGATTTTTAATCCAGATATCGACTCCAAACCCTGAGTGAGTGCTCTGCAAGGCTCAATGGGTAGGTGTAAACCACTTGCACCGACCAGTGATCCATAACTGGTTCAACAAAGGCCATGGTTTGTGCTATCCTGCCTGTGGGAAGCGCAAATAAAAGATCCCTTGCTGCTAATCGGAAAGAGTAGCCCATGTAGTGGCGACAGCGGGTTTCCTCTAAAAAATCTGTGTGGTCCTTAACCATATGTCTGACGCCATATAACGGTAAATAAAATGTGTTGAGTGCGTCGTTAAATAAAACATAATCTCTCTCTCTCTCTCTCTCTCTCTCTCTCTCTCTCTCTCTCTCTCTCTCTCTCTCTCTCTCTCTCTCTCTCTCTCTGTCTTTTTCTCTGCCTATCTCTGTGTCTCCGTCCGTCTTTTTTTACTTACACGCGTGTAACTACATGTATTTATAATGCTTAAACATCTGCGTTTGTTCATATAGCGAGACTGTTATAAGACCCCAAGGATCCACACTAAAATTATACAATTTATACCAGCATTTCTATATACAGAGTCTACCTCAACTGGATACGGGGGATTTATGTTACAAGAACGTAATAAAGATCCGACTTACGTGTATTAGTGTTGTGTGTGCTAATGTCCAGCGATTGTCTGTATGGTGTACATGTTTGAGTATCTCACCACTATTATTTTTACATAGCCGGGAATACAAGTAACTTACAAAAACAGAACACTTCTTAACTTTTTATCCTGGAAGAATAGAATGCTCCATGTCCATGTGACGTCACTGACTCAATGTACTAACAGCAAATAAAATCAAAAAACGGGATCTCTTTTCGATGGAACTATATATTCTTAGCTGCAATAGTGGTGTGATTCCTAGACTCGTATTGTTTCCAGTATTAAGATGTATGGTGTAAATAAATGTGTATTATCACGCACTTTCGTGCTACGTGTGTATCTATATTTATATATATTAAAATTTTAAATGTATGCAGTGTATATTATTCGACTTTTACCCCTCCCCCCCCCCCCCCCCCCCCCCCCCCCACCAATGAAAGAACTGAAGAACACTTTGAAACTGTATGAACCGCAGAACTGCTTTACACACTATATGAACGGTGTAGCACGGTGGTTTGTTTATACGTGTGTTGTGGTTGTTTATAGATTTTATATCATTTTAGTTGTCATCTGATGTTTAATGTTTGTATAAAAGTATTTAATTTTAAATCATGTATTTTTATTTGACCTAATCTATCTTTTAATCTTATTAGGATGTTAATGTAATTTCCCTGAATCTGCCTGTTAATTTGAAGTTACAAATAACTAACTGGCAACCGTTCTACAAACTGCTTCTCAAATGGCAATTTTATGGAATGGAGTCTACATTTTGGTTTTGGCTGAAAAACAACCATCTGAAACGATCTATTTTGTTTTGTAGGCATTGCCGAAGATGGTGTACAATTGAGATTTATGCATTAAATCAAATCAAATCAAATCAAATCAAAATCAAATCAAATCAAATCAAATCAAATCAAATCAAATCAAATCAAATCAAATCAAATCAAATCAAATCAAATCAAATCAAATCAAATCAAAATAAATACCCATTCAGGGTATGGATACCTGATTTTTTCTAGAGAGGGAGATTGGTGTCAAATGGAAACTGGGCTGTGACTGCTCACACTGCGTATACTTTGAACAGGTTACTCCCAAGTTTCATACAAATGAAGCTCGTAATAAAATGAACTGAACTTGAAATCAGATATGTGTTATTAAGCTAACCTGACTGATTTGAAACCAAGCGAATTAATTGCACTGGTGTGCCTGGAATTAGTCTGATTACGGCCGTGTCAATTAGTGGCCATCCTTTTAGCGTCAGTTCGTATACATCATATCCTCTTTCCACCGTGCTGCGTGTGTGTCTGTCAGTGGGTGTAGCTCGGCGAATATAACAAGGCGCTAATGGAATTAATAACTGACCTCGGTGGTGTCGTGGTTAAGCCATCGGACGTAAGGCTGGTAGGTACAGGGTTACAGGTAGAGCGAGTTTTAACGATTCAGGCCACTACACCCTCTGCTCTCTCGCTAACCACTAACAACTGACAGCTACTCACTGTCGTTGACAGACAGCCCAGATAGCCGAGTTGTACGCCCAGGACAGCGTGCTTGAATCTTAATTGAATATAAGCACGACAATAAGTTAAAGAAGAGGAAGACGGAATTAATATAAATTAGGCGAAGCGTCTTCCCCAGAGAAGGTGAAGTTAAAACCGAAACTGATGTATTTATTCGTGGTAGAGTTTTCACTTGAAGTGCAGTAGATCCAAAAGTTTGTTTTGTTAACGACGCCACTAGAGCACATTGATTTATTAATCATCGGCTATTGGATGTCGAACATTTGGTAAAGGAGCGTTCTCGTTATGCGACTAATTCGCACTAACTTGTCTCGTACGATCAAATCGTACTGAAAACACCTAAATCGGAACGACTTTAATCTTACAACGTTCTGATTTTTGTTTGGCCGATAAATCGCATGCAAGTCGGTGCCACTAATCGCACTATGAGAACGCCGTTTAATTCTGACATAGTCTTAGAGCGGTAACCCGCTACATTTGTCCATTAGTAGGAAGCGATCTTTTATATATATATACAACATCCCACAGACAGGATAGCACCTACCACAGTTTTTTTTATATATCAGTCGTGGTGCACGGTTATGATAGTTATTCATGAGTGCATGTCAACACCACTGTACTTATTCTAATGAGCTGTGTTCGATGCTAGTTTTGATTTAGTAAACTAGTCTTGGAGTGGCAGTCCTCTTTTAGTGGCGGTGCAAGACTTTTAGACCAATACCAGGGGTAGGCGGGGGCAGGCGCCTATATTACTTTTAGACCAATACCAGGGGTAGGCGGAGGGCAAGCGCTTATATTACTTTTAGACCAATACCAGGGGTAGGCGGGGGCAGGCGCCTATATTACTTTTAGACCAATACCAGGGGTAGGCGAAGGGCAGGTGCCTGCATTACTTTTAGACCAATACCAGGGGTAGGCGGGGGGCAGGCACCTATATTACTTTCAGACCAATACCAGGGGTAGGCGGGGGGCAGGCGCCTATACTACTTTTAGACCAATACCAGGGGTAGGCGAAGGGCAGGCGCCTATATTACTTTTAGACGAATACCAGGGGTAGGCGGGGAGCAGGCGCCTATATTACTTTTAGACCAATACCAGGGGTAGGCGGGGGGGAGGGCGCCTATATTACGTTTAGACCAATACCAGGGGTAGACGGGGGGCAGGCGCCTATACTACTTTTAGACCAATACCAGGGGTAGGCGGGGGTCAGGTGCCTATACTACTTTTAGACCAATACCAGGTTAGGCGAGGGCAGGCGCCTATACTACGTTTAGACCAATACCAGGGGTAGGCGGGGGTCAGGTGCCTATACTACTTTTAGACCAATACAAGGGGTAGGCGGGGGTCAGGTGCCTATACTACTTTTAGACCAATACCAGGTTAGGCGAGGGCAGGCGCCTATACTACGTTTAGACCAATACCAGGGGTAGGCGAGGGCAGGCGCCTATACTACGTTTAGACCAATACCAGGGGTAGGCGAGGGCAGGCGCCTATACTACGTTTAGACCAATACCAGGGGTAGGCGGAGGGCAGGCGCCTATACTACTTTTAGACCAATACCAGGGGTAGGCGGGGGTCAGGTGCCTATACTACTTTTAGACCAATACCAGGTTAGGCGGGGGTCAGGTGCCTATACTACGTTTAGACCAATACCAGGGGTAGGCGAGGGCAGGCGCCTATACTACGTTTAGACCAATACCAGGGGTAGGCGAGGGCAGGCGCCTATACTACGTTTAGACCAATACCAGGGGTAGGCGGAGGGCAGGCGCCTATACTACTTTTAGACCAATACCAGGGGTAGGCGGGGGTCAGGCGCCTATTCTACTTTTAGACCAATACCAGGGGTAGGCGGGGGTCAGGCGCCTATACTACTTTTAGACCAATACCAGGGGTAGGCGGAGGGCAGGCGCCTATACTACTTTTAGACCAATACCAGGGGTAGGCGGAGGGCAGGCGCCTATACTACTTTTAGACCAATACCAGGGGTAGGCGGAGGGCAGGCGCCTATACTACTTTTAGACCAATACCAGGGGTAGGCGGAGGGCAGGCGCCTATACTACTTTTAGACCAATACCAGGGGTAGGCGGGGGTCAGGCGCCTATACTACTTTTAGACCAATACCAGGGGTAGGCGGAGGGCAGGCGCCTATACTACTTTTAGACCAATACCAGGGGTAGGCGGAGGGCAGGCGCCTATACTACTTTTAGACCAATACCAGGGGTAGGCGGGGGTCAGGCGCCTATACTACTTTTAGACCAATACCAGGGGTAGGCGGGGGTCAGGCGCCTATACTACTTTTAGACCAATACCAGGGGTAGGCGGAGGGCAGGCGCCTATACTACTTTTAGACCAATACCAGGGGTAGGCGGGGGGCAGGCGCCTATACTACTTTTAGACCAATACCAGGGGTAGGCGGGGGTCAGGCGCCTATACTACTTTTAGACCAATACCCCTGCTCCATGTACAACTTTTGATCATTACTCCCCCCCCCCCCCCCCCCCCCCCCCCCACACATGTGTTCAGGTGTAAATTAATCTTCGACGCTGAAAAGTACATCGGACACAATTAGAAGCATGGACTGCATCCATCTGACACAATAAAATAATACATTTTGACGTATGCACCCCTCCCCATGTAATGCCCGACCCCCCCCCCCCCCCCCTTCTGGGCAAATGTACTTTATAGATGGTCCCTTGTTGCAAGGCAAAATATATTAAAGATTGTTTTTAAAGAGTTAATAACAAATAGTTTTCGACCATGCAGCCTGTCACAATACAGCAAATACTAGTATGTCATAAAGTGGTTACACCCCCTGTACCACCAGGATCTGCTTGTGTAACATACTGACATGTCTCTGCATAATAGAAAAGCCTTGAAACATTTCAACACCATTTCTTGCAGCGACATAAATGTAATTTTTGACATGCATTAATGGCCTACAGTAGAATTGTCCACACTGACTTCTACCTCTCCTTGGGGGGCAGGATCTAACTCAGTAAGTACAGCGTTCACCTGAGATGCTCGAGTCGAAGGATTGAATCCATTAGGTGAACCCAAGCTCTGATTGTTTTTTCCTACCTCAGTCAGTGCCTCTTAGATTTTTGACATCCACTAGCCAGTCATTGAAGAAAACAAACTTTCTAGCTCTATGTTACTCCAACGCAGAACCAAGAAAACTGTCCATTGTGTGTATTTGGATTTTAGAATGTCCTTCACTGACAGCATCATCTACTTAAAGCAAAATGTGTCTGTACTTGACAAGAAATGTAATAAAGCCTGGAACTGTCTTCCTTCAAGACAGTAAAAAAGTAAAGTTTGTTTTATTTAACGACGCCGCTAGAGCACATTGATTTTTTTTATCTTATCATCGGCTATTGGACGTCAAACATATGGTCATTCTGACACTGTTTTTAGGGGAAACCCGCTGTCGCCACATAGGCTACTCTTTTTACGACAGGCAGCAAGGGATCTTTTATTTGCGCTTCCCACAGGCAGGATAGCACAAACCATGGCCTTTGTTGAACCAGTTATGGATCACTGGTCGGTGCAAGTGGTTTACACCTACCCATTGAGCCTTGCGGAGCACTCACTCAGGGTTTGGAGTCGGTATCTCGATTAAAAATCCCATGCCTCGACTGGGATCTGAACCCAGTACCTACCAGCCTGTAGACCGATGGCCTGCCACGACGCCACCGAGGCCGGTCCTTCAAGACAGATGCTGTTGTTCTTTGGATTTATTATAAACTAGAAGTCATTTGAAGAAAAGATTATTCATCTCGAAACGATCTAAGAAACAAGCCATTCCTTCATAAATAAACCATACTTGTCATTGCCTATCTTAATAAGTCTGTTCATCATATCATTGAAAGCTTGGACTTCAATGCCTCATCTATTTGCTGCTTTCTTTAAATATATTTTCCATATGTCCCAATCTGATATTTCTCAGAAATGTCTTCTGTGTGTATTTGGTCTATTCATGGTGTCTGAGATATTTCAACTTTTGACCAATCTTCATAGATGACTCCAGCTCTGCTACCACCTTTCATAGAAGCATTATTCTCCTCATGTTCCTGGTCAATAGCAACAGCAAAGAATGGTTATCATGTTGTTTTTTATTGTGAAGCACCCTGCCAAAATCCAGAATATACATGAACATTTTATTCATTAAATGTCGCCAAATCTTGTAAATGTACTGAAAGTCATCTAGTTTGTGTTGTTTCAAGAAACCAGTAATGATAAAATATTTGTATGCAAAATGAAGTTTGCTTTTCAAATGCTTAAAGAAAGAGCAGTATTTTTATTTCCAACTGCAGAACTGAAAAACAAAATTGGAACAGGGGTCATGATTCAGCTTTGACTGGTGAAGTATAAATCATACATGTCTTCTACTGTAGGAAGGTGGGGATGCGTCACATTAGTGACTTTTGGGAAAGGAGTCTGTCGATCCTGAAGAGGCAACTCCAGCCTATACATACTAGGACATCCACTAATTCACTACCATCAAGGATATAGATCTGCTACCACTTTGAATGCTGCCATCTTCATATGAAGGCATCTGAGAAACACAATTAAGTGATATTCACTATGACTTAATAGACATATACATTCAATACGTTTGTCATTGGCATACAAAGGGTGGTCCAGGATAATTATGAATATTTGGTTGGGATTCAGAATGCGAACTTCCATTTTTACTACACTCATTGAGTGATGAATAGGCAGCGTTACAAAAACAGGAATACAAGAGAAATGATAGGCACGTTCCTCTCAGGGGTGGTACTTCCTGACTGATGGTTAGCGTGGAATATAGCCACGAAATAATATCATCTTCGTCAAAACCATACCATTCAAAAATTATTCCTGGTACATTGACTCATGTTGACCTACGAGGTTCATGCCTGCAATATGTGCATTGGGCATATGTACGAACTAGTGTAATATGAATCATGTGATGTTCGCAACATAATTAAATATGTAAGTCACTTTCCCCAAAGAGATAAGGTGGATATAACCCTTGTCTTCTTCTTCTTCTGTGTTCAAACACTGTTGGTTACGGCTCTTAATTTAGATCAGGTTTTTGTATGTTCCCGATGAATTGTGTGGTGTTGATCAGTTCACATTTGGTTCCCCATAGATTGTTTCTAAAGTGCATCGGTATTGACCAAGAGGTGTTCTCCAATAAATAGTGTTTGGTGGCATTAATTCTGATACTAGTCTAGTATAAACTATGTTAGCTATTTAAAGAAAAAACAACATGAAATTGTCATTATGCAGTAAACTACAAGATGTGTAACGGACTTATTTATGTAAATATGTGTTATTAAGTGTGTATATAGCAATAAATACTCGTATTTTCAATTCTGACACCTACACTGGCTTTCATGGCAGCAAAAATTACCATTTTGAAAATGGCTGCCACAACAATCACCGAATAAATCTCTAATGTTGCTATTTCAAAAATATTTCCTAAAATGCAAAATGGCATGTTTCTATCATCAAAGACACACGTTTGTCCTTGATGTTGATGAATTAGATGATGATGTTAATATTGAGTGAAACCTTTTAGTTCAAATGCACACATAATATTTAAGGGCAGGTAATATAGTATGCTCACTATAATACAAAATGTATATTCTCTTAATTTACCTAGAAAATAGAGATAATTCAGGCATATATAAATTGTATACCGGGTAATATAAACTAAATCCGCATAGGTTTTTAGAAGGAAAAATAGATACTTTTTAAAACTGTATTTAATTTTTAAAAAATGGCTATTAACATGTTTTGTGACTCTGTATACCATATTCATACATAATATTGACTTATCTTTACAATACTCACCAAAAACTATCCATTGATATACTACACGTCCATGTTCTAAAGAAAAAACCCCACCTTTCACATTGATGCTATAAGTCATTATCTTGTCTTTCCCGCAATATATATTTCTTAAATTGGTAATTCTGAATCGGGTGAGCATACTCTACAATTCACATTTGGTTCCAAGGATGGAACTTTCACAACCATTAAATCCCTAATTAGCACTAATTAGAGTCTTTCTTAAGTAGCCTTTCCCACTAAATATTTTTTCATGAGTAGTGGATTTGGGCTCAGTGAGATGTCCTCTACCAAATAGCAAAGGAATTTCGAATGGAACTTTCACAACAATTAAATCCCTAATTAGCTCTAATTAGCATTTGACCTCTTCTTAAGTGCACTTTCCCGCAATATTTTTTTATCCCTAATTAGCACTAATTAGAGTCTTTCTTAAGTAGCCTTTCCCGCAAAATATTTTTTCTTAAGTTGTGGATTTGGGCTCAGTGAGATGTCCTCTAATAAGTAGCAAAGGAATTTTGGATGGAACTTTCACAACAATTAAATCCCATTTTGGGGGTAATTTCAGTAGCGCCACCTATTTACTCCCGAACTATATTTACTTAAGAATTGGGTTTCTGTAGTCATTTGGGGTCCCTCTACACCTCAACCACCTCAAACCTTTTGGAACTCTCGCAACAATTAAATCTCACTTGGCTTCCGGTCTAACTTTTGTAAAAAAAAAAAAAAGTATTCAAAAATTTAGTAACATGAATAAGGGAAGATTATAGCTGGAGAACTCATTTGTGTCAACGGATTTCATGAGTTATGTCCCTTATATATGTGTAACATAAATATTAACTTCAACCGAGGGCATTCGAAACAGAACCTCAATATTAGCTCATATGTTGGAACACTGGATTCTCGTATTGAGTCCGTGGTTCGAATCCCCTTAGTGACTACTAAAGAGTGAATGTCGTACAGGAACAAAGTGAAATATGGCCTACTTAAGGAAGGGGCCGACTCATTAGATATTTAAATATCTGGGCCCGGTAACACCAAGCACCCGTACGCCACACATTATGTATAGTGTATGTCTG